>NC_059435.1:72071711-72286031 GCF_021028975.2 Sphaerodactylus townsendi | reverse complement strand
GGCTGGCATCTTCAGAGGATCCTCTGAAGATGCCAGCCACAGATGCAGGCGAAACGTCAAGAGAGAATGCTGCTAGAACACGGCCATACAGCCCGGAAACCACACAGCACCCAAATGTTTCAATGTGGTTTTCGGATGGGAACTATAGGTGTTTATCTAACTTTGGCGGGAACTGGTGGGGAGCCCGTAAAAGAGGCTGTTCGAACGTTGGGAGGTCAGTTCCCGCATTGCTTGTGATCGACTTAGAATGCCAGCTCAATAAAGAACTTGAGAAGTTCCTTTTGGCCTGGACTTTACTGGTTCCTTACACCCACCTCTGGCTGGCATCTTCAGAGGAAGATCACAGAGGGGAAGTCTCAACAGACTTCCGCTCTGTGATCCACCTCTGAAGATGCCGGCCACAGATGCAGGCGAAACATTAGGAACAAGATCCACCAGACCACGGCCACACAGCCCGGAAAACCCACCAGAACCAGTTGAATCCGGCCGTGAAAGCCTTCGACAGAACGTGAGACTTATTCCTTTTTACACGCTGCCTTTTTCAAAACCATTATTTTGTGCCTTATTAAACGTGGTACTTTAATACAAGAGCAATTATATTTCATGTATTTTTACTCTCAAATGGATCTGAGGGAGCAGGGTTAGGCAGGCACTAGGGCCCAGGGTGTAGTGGTTAAGAGCGGGTGGGCTCTAATTTGGAGAACCAGGTTTGATTCCCCACTCCTCCACCTGAGTGGTGGACTCTAATCCGGTGAACTAGATTTGTTTTTGCTGTTCCTGCACATGAAGCCTGGGTGACCTTGGGTCAGTCACAGTTCTCTCCGAACTCTGTCAGCCCCACCCATCTCACAGGACAAGTAGGAAGCAGGAAGGAACCAGCAACGTGGGAGGTGAGGGGGCGAGGCGGAAGGCGTGGTCAGCAGTGCAAGGGAACGGTGTTAGAAATGTGGATTTAAGATAAAAAAATCAACTATGAGCAAATCTGGTGAAAGCGGCAATCGACTTTTACTGGGGGGGGGGGGGGGGGGGGAGGGAAAGGAGATTGTAAGCCCCGTTGAGTCTCCTTACAGGAGAGAAAGGGGGGATATAAATCCAAACTCTTCTTCTTCTTTAAGTGAAACCAACTGCAGTGATAATTCTATTTAGACATTATGTTATACCTGTTATGTTGTACCTGCTAGCAGTGGTAGCTAATGATAGTAAAGACCAACTTTCCTGAGATTCTATAATTCATTGATTTAAATGTAACTGATAAATCACCCAGTTTAATTAACTGATAACCCTGGCAGTTATTGAATTAAAATAACTTTGGTTGTTATGGGTTTTCTAGGCTGTGTGGCCTTGGTCTGGTAGATCTTGTTCCTAGAGATCTACCAGACCATGGCTACACAGCCCAAAAAACCCACTACAACCAGTTAGATCTGGCCGTGAAAGCCTTCGACAATACATAAAATAGTTTTGTTTGCCTAAAACCATGCCCAAGGGTCTGACCGTCTCTGTGCCGTTCCAGGTTCTGAATGGGTCGGGGCTTCCTACCGTTCTGTTTTGGTGGTTTTGACTCAGTGCTGCAACGCTATCGGGCAGATGGTCTTGGCCGGGTTGGCTTACGGCATTCGGGAATGGAGGCTCTACCAGTCTGTTGGGTCTGCGCCAGTGTTTTGTCTCTTTTTTTATATATGGTGAGTGGCACGATATGGGCACACCATCCAAACAGGTTATGCTGTGCCATTTAAGACTGGTAGTGGTTGGAGAGAAGGTATGAAGAGATGTGATTTCAGTCAAGTGGGAGTATTAATGTGTTCTGTGATTCTGGGCTGCACATTTCCAGGAGGTGGGCTAACCCCCCCCCCACCCCCCCTTGGCAGAGCAGTCCATGGATTTGCCCAGGAGTCACAGGAAACTCACTTGGGGGCCCACTGTTCCATCCCCCAAGTGAACTAATATCAGGGGTCTTGCACTCGGCCAGAACAGAACGTAAGACCCACAGACAAATGAGCAACAGTTCAAAAAATGGTTTAATAGTATTGAAAATTTAGGACTCCTTCCATGAAGTCTGACTAATAAGGAATACTTGCGATGCTGGAAACAACTGGAGATTAATTAAAGAGCTTGCAGGCACCAATTCTTCCTTAACAGCTTGGACCGACAATCAATAAGCAGACTCTGGATACAGAATCAGTAGCCTTTATTGGGTTGACATCCAGGACTCAGCTTCAGAGTCTGGCGATCCTGGCTTTTGCAGTCATATTTATTCTGCGTTGTCTTCCCTGAACTCCCACCCCCACCCCCCAACTTCCCAGGGAATGTGTGAAAAACTTTGTTTTTGAAGACAGGTATCCTTCTGGGCTGTGCCCCCCCCCATCCCCGGCCTCCACTACTCCCTCCTCTCATCCAGAGTAGCAAGAAGGATCAGCCTAGTTATCTACATGTCTAAGCGCATAGAAATAGATCAAAGGAAAGGCCCATTAACATATGACAGGTGTGGTTACATGGAAGGTCAGTGCTCGAACCCCCATTTCAGCGAAAACGATACTCCTTTACCCAGAGGTGGGATCCAGAGGGTTCTCACCAGTTCCTGAGAGTGGGTTACTAATTATTTGTGCGTGCTGAGAGGGGGTTACTAATTGGGTCTGCTTTTCCGTTAGAAATTCCATTAGGTCCAAAAATCATAAAGTCCTGTTGTTGCCTATGTGGCTGGTTAGCGAAGGTAGAAAACGGGATAACAAAATTAAGTATTTGAAAGGCAGTCAATTAGGGGAGAAGTAGTTGTTTCTCTTGGCAGTAGACGATAGGACTTGCTATAAAGAGTTTAAATTATGGACAGAAAGATACCAGCTGGAAATTAGGAACTTTTTTTTTTTACCGTAAGAGTTTTTTACAGTAACACAGAAATTATTAATGCCCCGCCCCGGAATGCCCGGCCACGCCCCCACCGTGCCCCGCCCAGCCCCATTGGGGCTACACCACTGTTTGAATCCCACCACCATGGGAACCTGTAACTAAAATTTTTGGATCCCACCACTGCCTTTACCCAGGTGTCATTCCCAATGCCTTTTGTCTGACTCCAGGAGGAGGCAGGTGCCACTCCTGACACTGTGCCAATCATTTTGGCATACCATCCAAACCCAAGCTGGCTTTTGTTTCGGCCGATCCAGCGTGTGCTGAAGTTCCCCTCCCGTTTCCATCGGAGCTTCGGAGCGCCATCCCCAATGTACAGCAAGCTAATGAATTAAGCTAAATTAACCTGCAGTTTTTCCCAATATCCTCTCTTTTGCAGGGGCCTTCCCAGTTCTGCTCGATGGCTTTTGACAAGAGGGAAGGTCGTGGAAGCAAGAAAGGAGATTCAAAAAGCAGCGTTGATGAACAAACGAAGCGTCCCAGAAGTCTTGCTCGACAAGGTGCCAAAGGCTGAGATGTCTAATGTTTGTTTTCCAAAAAGATTTTAGACAAGCAAAGAAAAGTGGTTTCTGGAAAACCAGGGTAGCATCCCAAGATTTTGGTAGTGTGGGGGCAGTTGTTGCTGGAACGAGAGGCAAAGCCGAGTTCAGAAACCGGCTTTTCATCTAAAACATACAGTGGATAGAAGAAGAAAAAATCTCATGCTTGTTGCTTTCTAAAGCAAGTGCCCCTTTCCCCAAAGGTCAGGCTGTTAGCCAGCATTGTATAGTAGTTAAAATGTTGGACTAGGATCTAGGATTCAGTTGCCCTGTGGCGGAGAGTGGTAAGCTACAAAGCTCTGCTCACAACCCAAGTTTGAACCCATGGGAAGTCGGTTTTGGGTAGCCGGCTCAAGGTTGACTCAGCCTTCCATCCTTCCAAGGCCAATAAAATGAGTACTCGGCTTGTTGGGGTTAAAGCAGAGGTGGGATCCAGCAGGTTCTCACCAATTCCTGAGAGTGGGTTACTAATTATTTGTGTGTGCCGAGAGGGGGTTACTAATTGGGTCCGCTTTTCCGTTAGAAATCCCATTAGGTCCAAAAATCATAAAGTCCTGTTGTTTCCTATGTGGCTGGTTAGCGAAGGTAGAAAACGGGATAATTCTCCCTGTTGGGCTGTTTTAAAAACATGTTTTAGAAAGATGGTCAAGTTCCTTGTTTCAGGAAAGTATCCTTCTTTTGATTTCTAGAAACAAAATTAAGTATTTGAAAGTATTAAGTATTTGACAGGCAGTCAATGAGAGGAGAAGTAGTTGTTTCTGTTGGCAGTAGATGATTGGACTTGCTATAATGAGTTTAAATTATGGACAGAAAGATACCAGCTGGAAATTAGGAACTTTTTTTTACAGTAAGAGTTTTTTACAGTAACAGAGAAATTATTAATGCCCCGCCCCCGGAATGCCCGGCCACGCCCCCGTCGTGCCCCGCCCAGCCCCATTGGCACTATGCCACTGTTTGAATCCCTCCACCATGGGAACCTGTTACTAAAATTTTTGGATCCCACCACTGGGTTAAAGTGTAGACAACTGTGGGCGGCACTGGCAAATCACACAGTTTGACTAGTAAACACTGTGATGTGGGGTCGCCCCATGGGTCAGTAACGAACCGGCACTTACACAGGGGAATCCAAGTTCAGAACCCCAGTATATCATGGAAACTTACTGGGCGACCTTTGGCCAGTCACATCCTCTCAGTCTAGCCTACCCTGCAGGCTTGTTGTGAGGATAAAACACGAGAAGAATGATGTAAGCTGTTTTGGCTCCCCGTTGGAGATAAAGATGGAAAATAAATAAATGATAAAGTTAATTGGGAATCGTAAGCATGTTGACATTGTATTGTCGAAGGCTTTCACGGCCAGATTCAACTGGTTCTGGTGGGTTTTCCGGGCTATGTGGCTGTGGTCTGGTGGATCTTGTTCATAACGTTTCACCTCCATCTGTGGTTGGCATCTTCAGAGGTGTGTCACAGAGGGAAGTCTGTTACACACTGTGTCCAATATGCAACAGACTTCCCTCCAGTGTGTAACAGACTTCCCTCTGTGATACACCTCTGAAGATGCCAGCCACAGATGGAGGCGAAACGTTAGGAACAAGATCCACCAGACCACAGCCACACAGCCTGGAAAACCCACCAGAACCAATGTTGACATTGTTCTTCACCACTGACTGTACTACAGGATGTATTTGCCACTGGTACAAATGCAAGGAACTGGGGTGCTGTGTGGTTTCCTGGCAAAGTATGGCAATAAGGTTCGGGAAGGTAGCATTTTCTCCTCGGATGTTTTGCCTGTATCTAAGTATTGGCATCTTCAGAGAAATCCAAGCAACTCTTTTTAAGACAGCAGCCATGATGAAAAAATATGCCCGAAGCAAGGTGCAGATAATGCTTTCAGTTGTGTCATGCAGACCTTTGGGATCTAGCTGATGTTTTGTCCTTGCTTTGCAAATTTTCAAGCTGACTTCACAAAGGGATGGCAAATCTGGAAGAATGCTGGATTTTTTAAAGAAGCCGCATCTAAGAAAAATTATTTTGATTATGGCCTGGGTCTGGTAAGTCTTCCAAATGCACTAGATTGGTAGCAATCACCATCACTCGCTTACTTTCTTACTTATTTTCGGCTTATTTATATATAGTTACATTGCTTTTTGTACTATATATTATTTATAGATTTTATTGATTATTGCATTGATTGTATTATTATTGTATCAATTATCTTATTGATTATTTATTTATTTATTTATTTATTTATTTTATTAAACTTCTATACCGCCCTTCCCCGAAGGGCTCAGGGCGGTGTCCATCAATTATATAAAACAGTTAAAATCCATTTCACACCCAATCCCAGTTAAAAACCATATATAAATTATAAAAATTCAGATGGTGATTAAAATTGTTTCCCCTTCCCCATTCTTGCACCCACAGGAGGCCAGATATTTATCACAGAAGTGTGGTGTTATCCTGGCTGGCCAAATGCCTGGCGGAACAGGTCCGTTTTACAGGCCCTGCGGAAACTCTGTATGTCCCGCAGGGCCCTGATCTCACCTGGGAGCCTGTTCCATCAGGTAGGGCCAGCTGGATCACTTTGGGGCCAGGGATCACCAGAAGGTCCGCCTCCGAGGAGTGGAGGGGCCTAGCAGGGCGATATAGGGAGAGACGGTCCCGTAGATATGCTGGTCCAAGGCCATGAATAGCTTTAAAGGTCAAAGCCAAAACTTTATACATGACCCGGTACTCGATCGGCAGCCAGTGTGGAGCAGGCTATGACCGAGTAATCCGTCTCCTAATAGATGTTCCCGCCATGCAACCTGGCTGCCACATTTTGCACGAAGCTTCAATTTCCGGATCATGGCTAAAGGTAAGCCTGCGTACAGCGAAGTTGCTGGTAGTCTAACCTAGAGGTGACCGTGGCATGGATCACTGTGGCCAGATCAGAGCGGGAGAGGTAGGGGGCCAGTTGTCTAGCCTGCCGCAGATGGTAGAACGCCGCCTTAGCTGTCTGGGTGACCTGGGCAACCAACAATAGTGATGGGTCCAGTATCACCCCAAGATTTTTGGCGGACGAGGCTAATGTTAAGGCCTTGCCGTGCAGCGTAGGCAGACTAAAGGCCGCCAGACACTCCCCTCGACCTAGCCACATGACCTCCGTCTTTGTAGGATTCAACTTCAGCCGACTCGCACTCAACCAACCAGCCACAGCATCTAAACAACGCTTGGAGAGCATCAGGAGCCGCAGGTCGGTGGCCTTCCGCTAGAATGCTAGAATGGTGCTGGGTGTCATCAGCATACTGGTGACACCACAGCCCAAAACTCCGGACTAGACTTGCCAGGGGGTGCATATAGATGTTAAAGAGCATCAGAGAGAGTATTGCTCCCTGCAGCACCCCACACATGATGGGGCATCGTTCAGAGATCTCACCCCCCGACGCTACCTATTATTGTCTTGATTGTATACGTTGACTATGTGGAAGCCACCCTGAGCCCAGGGTGGGGTAGAGCGGGATATAATTCCAATAATTATAGTAATAAAAAAGCGGTAGAGTGGGTTAGAAATAATAAGGCACAAAAATGAAGCTGCTAGACCAACTTGTATTTTGCTTTGCACCCAGGTTTGTGGACAGTTTTGTTTACTATGGAGTCAGCCTTCACGTTGGCAACTTCGGCTTGGACATCTACATGACCCAGTTGGTGTTCGGAGTTGTTGAAATACCAGCGCGCTTGTCCTGTATCTTCCTGCTCCATCGGCTGGGGCGAAAGAAATGCCAGGCGGCTTGGTTCCTACTTGGTGGAGCTGTATGTCTGATCATCCCTGCAATTCCAAAAAGTATAGTTGAATTAAAATGTATACTTGGGAGAAGTGGGCCAATATAAGAGTATAGTATAGTTGTCAAATGCTAAATGCACTCAAATTTCCACTCTGCTGTGAAGCAGTCCCTCAGTCTAACTAACCTATCTCACTGATCCTTTCCTCACAGACGTTTTAAAATGTTTTAAAGGCAGGAAATAAAATATTTGCTCCAAGGAGTTCTGCATAGTTTTTACCCCAAAATGTTTGATTTCCAGCCTGAAAACATTTTAAATTCATCCTCTAGAATAGCGATTCTTTTGCTGAAACGTTTCCAACGTCTTTGACTTGCTGCGCAATCCCTTTAAGACGTTTCCCGTGCCTCTCTGAAATCCCTGGACTACTTCCTCGATACCGTTTTCTGAGCTCGCTGCTCTCCTTCTCTCCTGTTTGTTTTTGTCAGTCTTTTGAAAATTATTTCCGGGGATTAAATCTACGAAGCATTGTTTTCACAAGCTGTGGTAAATTACAGCACTAAGTATGGAAGCCTTGAAGCATACCATCTATGAAGAATTTAATTTTTTTAAAAGAAAAATCACAAAATGGCAGCCAGGAAACATTTTGAGGGGGTGAGTGCAGACAAATGAGGGGCAGGGATTTGAAAATATTTTGCAAATGTTTGGTTTTTTTCAAATTCCCATTGTGCCGTAAAGTTTGCAGACTGAATGAATGCAGCCAGTGGACTATTCTCTATTCTAATCCATCTAGCTCAGTGGTGGCGAACCTATGGCACGGGTGCCAGAGGTGGCACTCAGAGCCCTTTCTGTGGGCACGTGCAAACAGAGTTGCCCCCCCCACACACACATCTAGGCTGGCCTGGGCCACTGGGCTCGATTATTAGCATTAAACCTAAGACCTAGTTTTGGGGAAGCAGTGTAGGTAACCCTGTGAAGCGCTGTTCAACCCCACTGATTTTCATGTGAAGAACTACAGCACGATCCTTTACCTGGGAATAAGCTCGGTTGCTGGCAATGGGGCTTGCTTCTGAGTAAACCCTCCTAGGGTCATGATTCACCCGTTGGAAGAGTTGCACGGTTGCTTCAAAGCAAAGCCACCGACTACCACCAAGCTTACTCCTGAGTTACGCACGCCTCAGAGCCAACTTTTTTTCTAAACTAAAACCTCAGTATTCAGGTTAAATTGCTGTGTTGGCACTTTGCAATAAATAAGTGGGTTTTGGGTTGCAATTTGGGCACCCGCTCTCGAAAAGGTTCGCTATCACTGATCTAGCTGGATGGTGAGAGATGCTATCTGCATCTCTGCAGGTGGAGAAGTGTGCATGCACGAATGGTGTAGAGTGGAGGAGAAACAGGAAGGAAGTTCCCTGATAGTAACAATCTATACTTCAAGGAGATGGTGTCAGAGCATTAGAGAAAAGGTGCCCAATGTCTTAACCTAACTATCTCTCCAACACACTTATCAGTCCTCTTTTGTCGTTGAGGCAGGAGACAATACAAAGTCCTTCATTTCTACCACTGAGTTCCCTTCCCTTCCTACACTACACCATCCCAGGCGCCATCCTCAAATCTCTGGGTATCTCTGAACCTGGAGATGGCTACCCTACTGAGATTTGAACCTGGTTCTCCTGGATCTTAGGCCTACACTTTAATGCCTGCATCACACCGGCTCTCATTTCTGGCTATGAAATGGTGCCGGCTTTCCAGGAAGGCAGTAGTGGTTGATCTCTAATTTCTTCCTCTGTGGTCTTTGCCCAGCCTTACCCGTCATCGTGACTGTGCTGGCTGTTACCGCCAAGGCAGCTCTTGCGGCTTCCTTTTCAACCACCTATGTGTTTTCTACAGAGGTGTTTCCCACAGTTCTCAGGTGAGGATCTGATTGTGGCTTCAGTTGATCTACAATTTAGGAACTGACTATGGCCAGGCTGGGGTGGCATGTATCCGAAGTGTGATGGAAACAGCTCTAGATCAGATACACAGCACACTTCAGAAACGCTGACCCATTATGCATGGAACACTTAATTCGGGGCTCTTCTCTGCTCAGTGGGCTTGCAGTGGGGTCTCCTCACATTTCTCTGTTTACACGTATGGAGGCCATTCCTCCTTGCGATGGAGCTTTTCTGCAGAAAACTCTCCTGGGCCTGGTTCCCTTAACTCTGCTAATCTGCTAATTCTTAAAGGTACAGACCTCATTACAGACAGTAGTCAAGATTCCTGGTTTAGTCCTTTAAGCTGCACTTATATCGACATTACTGTTCCAAAAACACCACCCCAGTGAAAGAGGCAAAGCAATTCCCTGGACCACATGCTTCTGAATAAGGGGACTGTCCTTGAGCAGATAGTCTCTCCCCCTCCCTTCCACTCCCTACACACAACACACACACTTCCTGTTGCTGCTGCCGCTGGAGGTCAGAGAGGCTTGTTATTTCTAAGCACCTTCTGTTATTATTATCTTGAGATATCGAGTATCAATATAAGAATTAGAGGTTGGTGTGTTTTGACTAAGCCCATGTGAGTGAGCTTCTTTTCTGTGACATGAAGGAGCTGGCAACGGGGGGGGGGGGGCAAGGAGGAAGGCATGAATGGCAGCACAAGGGTGTAAGAAAACTGGTTGTGGGTGGAGGGAAGATGTCTGGGGCAGAGCTGCCCTCACTGGCAAAACTGTCCCACTCTGGTGACAAAGCAAAATAAAATCATGCTAGAAGTAGTGTCACTTGCCATGGAGAGAATAGAAAGTGAAAGCGAGGCTCAAGAAAATATGTATGTACACGAAATCTTGCCATGATGGACATTCACTCCCATCACACAGTAGACTTCTTGTGCATAATTAGTCTCTATTACTGTTAAACAACCCAGATCTGGGATGGGAAATACCCAGAGATTTTGGGGGTAGAACGTGAGAAGGGCAGGTATTCATGAGGGGAGGGGATATAGTGGGGTATAATGCTGTAGGGCCCACTTTCCAAAGCAACCATTTTCTCCAGATGAACTGTTTTCTGTCTCCTGGAGATAAGTCATAATAGCAGGAGATATCCAGCCCTAACCTGGAGGCTGGCCACCTAACTTTCCCCAGTTTTATGGTTACGGGATGTTGTTGAATCAGGAGGTTTCATTTGTAGTATGTCGCACCTTTATCCAGTCTTCTCTGGCTCTCTAGCTGTGACCTTTCTTGGGAAATGTGATCTGTCCATACTGATGCATCCTCTTGTCAACTTCAGACTTGGCTACTATAACAAGATCTACAGTGGCTACATCTACAGGGGAGCAGCAGTGGCGTAGTGGCTAAGAACAGTGGCTAAGAGCAGGTGCACTCTGATCTGGAGGAACCGGGTTTGATTCCCAGCTCTGCCGCTTGAGTTGTGGAGGCTTATCTGGGGAATTCAGATTAGCCTGTACACTTCCACACATGCCAGCTGGGTGACCTTGGGCTAGTCACAGCTTTCCGGAGCTCCCTCAGCCCCACCTACCTCACAGGGTGTTTGTTGTGAGGGGGGAAGGGCAAGGAGATTGCAAGCCCCTTTGAGTCTCCTACAGGAGAGAAAGGGGGGATATAAATCCAAACTCTTCTTCTTCTACATGGAGCTACCCTTGAAGGCATTGTTTGAAACTTGAAGTAGTCCAAAATGCAGCAACAAAATTGCTAGCCAAACTACAGGCAGTGCATCACACAAGTCTTGAAAGATCATAATTGGCTATATGTTCATGTCCAGTCCCAATTAATGGTGCTGGTTTAAACAAATTCTTACATGGCCTGGGATGAAGAGCCTACCTTTCAAGATGCAACTGCTGTGTAAATAATTCTGCAGTAGGCATCAAAGTGTGCCGAAGATATGATTTTTGCCCTGTCAATTTCATACTATGTCTGCTTGATGCACATGGATATCATAGAGCTTTTGTGCTTGTCTGTTAGGGATGCTGGCTGACCAGTGGCGTACCTGCCTAGGGACAAGGGGTACCCTATGTCCCCGGGCATCCCCCATTTGGTCACATGGGGGGGCGCCAACATTTCAGTGTCGTTTTGTGTGTTTTAATTTTTTTAAGGCTAGCGGCACCAAAATTTCAGGGTACCATCTAAATACTGTCCTGATGATACCACCCAAATTTGGTGATGTTTGGTTCAGGGGCAGCAAAGTTATGGACCCCCAAAGGGGGTGCCCCCATCCCCATTGTTTTCAATGGGAGCTAACGTGAGCCAGGCTGACCCCCATTCTCAGCCACAACTTTCTGTGCTTTGCTTTCTCCCCCAGGCAGACCTGTTTAGGTTGGTGCTCCATATCTTCCAGAATAGGCGGCATCCTCGCGCCATTGGTCAGCCTTTTGGATGAGATCCACCCTGCAATTTCGATGGCGCTCTTTGGGAGCTCGGCATTGGTCGGGGGAATCCTCTGCTTCTTTCTTCCCGAGACGCGGAACAGAGATCTTCCGGATGACACAACCATGCCTCCATCAAAGCATCCGTGAGTTAGAACTCTGGGAAACTCCGTCTGGGGGCTTTCCGCACACATCTCTTAAAACATTTTGAGGTGGGGAATAACACGTCTCCTTCACGTTGCCTTTACTCTCCAATGTTTTATTTGCAGCCTCAAAACGTTTTCAATGACTCCCCTTTTAAAACAATTCTCTGGTTGAAATGTTTTGAAAGTGTCTTCAGTTGCTGTGCAATGTCTTTAATACATTTCCCATGCTTTTCTGCCATCCCCAAACTTCCCCCTTGGCACCATTTCACTCTATTCCCCCCAGTGGCGGGATCCAAAAATTTTAGTAACAGGTTCCCATGGTGGTGGGATTCAAACTGTGGCGTAGCACCAATGGAGCTGGGCGGGGCATGACGGGGGCATAGCTGGGCATTCCGGGGGCGGGGCATTCCTGGGCGGGGCTGTGGCAAGGACACAGCCGCTGCGCCGGTCCTTGGATGGGAAACGAATGCACGCAGGTGCAGGCTGCCACGCACGCCGGTGCACCTCCTGCTAGACTGCTTCAAGTTCTGCGCACTACTGCTGAGAGGAGGGGGCAACTAAGGCAAAGATCACGTGGCAAAATCACCAGTTAGTAACCCCCTCTCGGCACACACAAATAATTAGTAACCTACTCTCGGGAACCTGTGAGAACCTGCTGGATTCCACCTCTGATTCCCCCTCGCCAGTTTATTTCGATCATTTTTGTTTGTTTGTTTTAATTGGGGGGGGGGACTAATCTACGATGCCTCAAGGATGTGAGGACTAGAGATTTGTGGCAAGAAGGTTTGGGGCATGGAAGCATTGATTCAAAACAGAACTTTAAAAAAAAACCCAACCAACCCAACCCCAAAAGGGAAAAATCACGTAATGGCCGCCAGGAATCATTTCAGTGAGGGGGAGTGTCAAAATCCATCATGGTAAATAGGGGGATTGAAAACGTTTTTAGTGATTTGTGCGGAAAGGGCCCTAATTAAAGCGCAGCCAGGAATCTGTAGTATGGCGTTATTAGCGTAGCAGTGAATCTGGCTGTCTTGGCTGTTGATGGCCCCTTCCGCACACGCAGAATAATGCGTTTTCAAACCACTTTCACAACTGTTTGCAAGTGGATTTTGCTATTCCGCACTGCTTCAAAGAGCACCTAAAGCAGTTTGAAAGTGCATTATTCTGCATGTGCGGAATGAGCCGATGTCAACATTAGCAGTTCATGGGTGAAACAGATGGAGGCTTTATTGGGTTACTGGTTTTCCCAAACGTCACGTTTTTAGCCATGCACGTATGGGATGCAAATATCTAAATAAATAAGCCGAACTGCACCCATGTGGCCATACTTGTTTTCTAGAGTTGCCAACCTCCAGGTGGTGGCTGGAGATTGCCCATTATTACAGTTGTTCTCCAGGTGACAGTGATTGGTTCACCTGGAGAAAATGATTGCTTTGGAAGGTGGACTCTAGTCTATGGCATTACACCCATGCATTCCCTCCCTTCCCCCAAACCCTGAAGGTCAACAGGTATATTTGTATATGATCCTAGGAGCAGCAGTGGCGTAGGAGGTTAAGAGCTCGTGTATCTAATCTGGAGGAACCGGGTTTGATTCCCCGCTCTGCCGCCTGAGCTGTGGAGGCTTATCTGGGGAATTCAGATTGGCCTGTGCACTCCCACACACGCCAGCTGGGTGACCTTGGGCTAGTCACAGCTTCTCATAGGTTTCCTCCTCAGCCTCACCCACACCATACACAGGGTGTTTGTTGTGAGGGGGGAAGGGCAAGGAGATTGTCAGCCCCTTTGAGTCTCCTGCAGGAGAGAAAGAGGGGGATATAAATCCAAACTCCTCCTTCTCCTCCTCCTTCTCCTCCTCCTCCTCCTCCTCCTCCTCCTCTTCTTCTTCTTCTTCTTCTTCTTCTTCTTCTTCTTCTTCTTCTATTTGCAGAGTAACAAGCAGAATGTAGCTTTCTGTGCCACTTTAAAATATAAGAAGTTATCTAGCTAAAGACCAGCCTTTTTTACCTCAGAAATCATAAACAAAAGGAAGCTACACTTAAACTGAGAGAGAAATGGACTATATACATAAACAAAGTATCACTTATATACATTGATACATTCACTGTTCATTGTTCAGTGACAATTTCAAGCATAGTCTACAATATTAAATGTAAAACATATAACATCTTTCCTCAGCAGTCGTAGAGCAACTGTTTTCCAACTGTCACCTTTAGAATGTTGGTTGAGATATCCCAGAATTCCGTGCTGCTGCATGCAAGCAAGGCTGTAAAATCCAACAAGACCAGCCTTCTCAAACTTCACTGCCACCCCCCACCAAATCCCCAGGTATTCTCCAACTCATAGCTGGCAGCCATATTGTTTTCTGTGGCTCATGGAGGTCCTGAAAAAATTAGAACCAACTCTTTTTCAGTTGGCAAAGAGAGGACTTAAGGGCACTTGAATAGTTATTTTCACTCACCAAACACAACTTGGGGATTGACTGCCTGAAATCTTGCATTGACGATGTGCTGGTGCTGGCAAAAGATACGGGATACTTTTTTTTAAAAAAAGATGCCGCCTGTGATATTTAACAACATTTATTTTCTTTAGATCCAACAAGACAGTCAGTGGTGTCCTTGACAATGGACCAGCGGAAGAGAAGGATGGAAGTTTGATCGTGCAAACCACCAAGAGTACATTTCTGTAGCAGAAAGTGTAAACCCTCTAGAGCGGATAGGAGTGTCAGAACGACCGGTCTTCTGAGGAAGTATTTGAATGGCTACTTCAATGGGAGTCCGTCTTAATTTTAACTGTTGCTTTGAAAAGCCATATCTGTCTATCATACTTGCTGTGGTTCTTTCAGAAGCAAGTGAATTAGTCTAGCACAGGGGTGGCCAACCTATGGTGCTCCAGATGTTCGTGGACTACAATTCCCATCAGCCCCTGCCAGCATGGTCAATTGGGAATTGTTGTCCATGAACAACTGGAGCACCATAGGTTGGCCACCCCTGGTCTAGCAAGCATGAATTAAGCCAAATCACAGCTCTCCCATCCGATTACTTTCCAGACACTGCACTCAACCTGCAAATCAGAACTGGTACTCCTTCATTCAGAATTTCTCACAGTGGATTTAAATAAAGTTGTACCCCATTTTTGACATTGTAAGCAAAAAGGGCGATGGCTTTATTTAATTCCGTTGGTGCATACCTATTCTGCACAAGACACTGCAAACGTTTGCAACACTTTTTCGATCCCTGCAATTGTCTGCGCTCACCAACTCGAATCATTGGTCTGACCTGATGTTTCCCCTTCTTCCAATCTATGACATGCCCTCACTCAAAGTGATAAAGTCTTGGGATTTTAATAAAACTTGAGCTTAGGTGTGCAAAATGTGATATCAACCTGGTCCAGAAATCTAAATATTCTTTGTGGTATCCCAGGATTAAGTACAATAGATTCTTAAGGAAGGCTTTGACTAGTGCCCGGTTCCAATGTTTTCCTTCCGCATATCCTCAGGGTAGGTTTAGCAAGGCCCCACTGGACTCTTGTTTGGGTCCATGTGGATCTAATCAGGTCCAAGATGTTGTTCATTATGTACTGCTCTGCTCATTGGATGCTTCGGTCCAAGCTGAATTTAGTTTTGTTAACTTTTCTGGTTTGGATGAGGATCAAATGCAGCTGTTGGTGTTAGATGTCTTTCTATTCATTACTTATACTGTTGCTTATTTTATTTTATCATCGGTTAATATTAGGGGAAAAAATTATGATAACAATCTTGATAGACCAACTAGTCTACCTGTTTAGTGAATTATTTTAATTTTGTCTGACTGTTGATATTAATTACAGATGCTTTCCTGCGTGTTTAGTTTTGTACCTATTTTAACCTGCATTTGCTCTGACTATCTTGTTCTGGCCGACGGCTACAATAATAAAGTTATTCAGTTATTCAGAGTCTTACAAAAGTTTATTAATTTTTCAAATTCCATAGGTTTTCCAGTCAAATGAAGCCTTTTTTCTCGGCATGTTTAATAAATTCCTGATGTGCAGGCTCTGATAAAAGGCAGTTTGTGTCTTGCTGTGTGATTTCTATATGATTAACAATCAAGCCTGTATCATATGGTTTCCCCTTTGCACCGTGACTAAATTTTCAAGTTGTTGATTAGGATTAAATTGCATCTCAAACAAGCGTGGTGGAAGGCAATATATTTGGCTCAAACTTAATGTGATTCATGACTTTCCTCTGCTGCCATCTGCTCTTCATGGTATATTTCATCACAGTTTCTCTTTCTTCAACCTGGCTCTGGACAAATTCTCGAAGAAGCCCCTGGATCTGTCTTAGGGATGGCAGCAGCGGGCAGAAGCTGCAAGAGATGCAATTATCAATAGTGGGTTGATTATCATCAGAGTCTTGTCCAAAAAGTCTGCATTGACATGAAGAACATAAGAACATAAGAACAAGCCAACTGGATCAGACCAGAGTCCATCTAGTCCAGCTCTCTGCTACTCGCAGTGGCCCACCAGGTGCCATTGGGAGCTCAAATGCAGGATGTGAAAGCAATGGCCTTCTGCGGCTTTTGCTCCCGAGCACCTGGACTGTTAAGGCATTTGCAATCTCAGATCAAGGAGGATCAAGATTGGTAGCCATAAATCGACTTCTCCTCCATAAATCTGTCCAAGCCCCTTTTAAAGCTATCCAGGTGAGTGGCCATCACCACCTCCTGTGGCAGCATCTTCCAAGCACCCATCACACGTTGTGTGAAGAAGTGTTTCCTTTTATTAGTCCTAATTCTTCCCCCCAGCATTTTCAATGGATGCCCCCTGGTTCTAGTATTGTGAGAAAGAGAGAAAAACTTCTCTCTGTCAACATTTTCTACCCCATGCATAATTTTATAGACTTCAATCATATCCCCCCTCAGACGTCTCCTCTCCAAACTAAAGAGCCCCAAACACTGCAGCCTCTCCTCATGAGGAAGGTGCTCCAATCCTTCAATCATCCTCGTTGCCCTTCTCTGCACTTTTTCTATCTCTTCGATATCCTTTTTGAGATGTGGCGACCAGAACTGAACACAGGACTCCAAGTGCGGTCGCACCACGGCTTTATGAAAGAAGAGTCTGGATTACAACCACCCCCTTTCTCTCCTGTAAAGAGACTCAAAGGGGCTTGCAAACTCCTTTCCCTTCCTCTCCCCACAACAGACACCTTATGAGGCTGGTGGGGCTGAGAGAGTTCTGAGAGAACTGTGACTTGCGCAAGGTCACCCAGCCGGCTTCATGTGGAGACGTGGGGAAACAAATCTTGTTCACCAGATAAGAGTCTGCCGCTCACGTGGAGGTAGGTGGGGCTGAGAGAGCTCCGAAGAACTGTGACTTGCCCAAAGTCACCCAGCTGCACAAGCTAATCCAGTTCACCCGATAAGTCTCCACAGCTCAAGTGGCAGAGCATATGTTCTTATGTTCTTAAGATTGTTTCTCATGTCTCTGGAGACACACTGAGTCTATGGTTTTTGCTGTGCTCCCTGGGGCCCTGTTCCAGCCGACCTGATTGTATCCACCACGCGTCTCCAGTGGATCAGGGTAAGAAGCCGACATCCTGTCGATACGTCCTTTTGTTTTATTGCTGTTCTCATCTTTGTGCTCAGTTGAAGATACCGAAGCTTCTGGCTTAGTCTGGGAGAGTTCGTGGTCCTCCATTTCACGCTTCAGTTCAGGGCTGACAGGTCTGAATTGTTTGGGCTCTTCGAGTGCAGGACGGAGCAACGTGTTAGTCTTGCTGGCTTCGGGAGCCTTTCTGTTCTGTCTGTTGTCCAGTTTTGTCAACATAGGCAACTTAATCCCGGCTTTGAGACGGAGTTCAGTTTTCTGCCGAGCCTCATTTTTGTTTCCTTCACCAGACGTATCTTTGCTGCAGAAACACCCACTGAGGCTGTAACCCTTTAAAGAAGCTTTTGGCAGGTTAGCACCGTGTGGCGAAAGAACGGCTGTTTTTGCACTGGGGATAGCTTTGGCTTTCTGGAGAGATTTCGGGTGGAAAGGGGATGAACCAACGGCTAAAGGCTCAGCAGGGATTAATGTTAACGGTGAAGCGGTGGGAATGCTCCCTTTCCATTTAAACATGGCGGCAGGTTGAAGATCCCCGGGCTTTTCTGGGAGGCTAGGTTGTGATTTCCTTGCCGGAACACCTAGAATTTTTCTATCCGTGGATGACAGCTTCTTTTCTCTCACTTCCAGGTCCTGAGTGTCATTCTTTGGTTTTAATCGGCATGAAACACAGTGCCTTCTAGTTGGAAATGTGACTCCGGGTAACAGCCTCTCTTTCTCTTCTGTATGAGAAGTTCCGGTTACTGTTTTGTATCCAGGTGCCTTGTGGGTAAACCCCGCTGGTGGGCTGGGCTGAAACAGAGTCCTATCTCGTGGTGGCTTCTTGCTTACTCCAAATTTACTGAGTTTTCTGAGTGTTTCTTCAGGAGTATCCACTTCCTCCGAAGGTGGCCAGCCAATTCTGACCTTGTTCTGTAAGGCAAATGGTCTGGTTGGCTTAGGGGATCTTCGATCGCCTTCTGGGTGGAAGTTACAAGCCCATGGCTGCATTTTCTCTCTCATCAGAATATTTCCTGTTTGATTGTTTCGAGACTTGAGTTCCAATCCCGGACTAGGTAGCATGGCTGTTTGCGGTTGCAGGCACTTCTGTCTGACGCTGGAGTTTTCTTCATGGCCCCCTCCTTTAGCGAGCAGTTTATAATGGAGCTGACAGTAAAATCCTCTGTGCAAGATGGCGCAATTGAGTAAGCTGGCAAATATGCAGAAAGGATATTGTCAGATGTCGGTGTACATGCCAAATACTATCCCACCAAAACAAATCTGAAATTCTCAGGGTGCAGCTATAAAGAGGAAGGGGAACTACACGTAAAGAAATCAGTCCGCTTTTCTCAGCTGCTTATATTTAGTTTTATGGGCTGTATGCAGTGGTGGGATCCAAACATTTTAGTAACAGGTTCCCATGGTGGTGGGATTCAAACAGTGGCGTAGCGCCAGTGGGGCTGGGCGGGGTACGACGTGGGCGTGGCCGGGCATTCCGGGGTGGGGCATTAATGATTTCTCTGTTACTGTAAAAAACTCTTACTGTAAAAAAAAGTTCCTAATTTCCAGCTGGTATCTTTCTCTCCATAATTTAAACTCATTATAGCAAGCCCTATCCTCTACTGCCAACAGAAACAACTACTTCTCCTCTAATTGACTGCCTGTCAAATACTTAATACTTTCAAATATTTAAATTTTGTTTCTAGAAATCAAAAGAAGGATACTTTCCTTAAACAAGGAACTTTACCGTATTTCTAAAACATGTTTTTAAAACAGCCCAACAGGGAGAATTATCCCGTTTTCTACCTTCGCTAACCAGCCACACAGGAAACAACAGGACTCTATGATTTTTGGACCTAATGGAATTTCTAACGGAAAAGAAGACCCAATTAGTCACCCCCTCTCGGCACACACAAATAATTAGCAACCCACTCTCGGGAACTGGTGAGAACCTGCTGGATCCCACCTCTGGCTGTATGGGCTGTAAGGGTACTACCCCCCCTTTCCCTCCCTGCCCTTTTCCCCCCTGCCAGGACAGACCCCCCAGGCCATTGTACGGCCAGTTTCCCCTGAGTGGCTGCACAGATGGGAGCCGAGGAAGAGCTTTTTGAAAATCACGTTATGTGCAATTCTCTTGTTTTTATGTGGCTCACAGCCATTCACTTGGCTGTGGCCGCAGCTGCGAGCCGTGTTAAAACAAAAGAATCACACATAACACGATTCTCAAAAAAACCCCAGTGTGCGGGGGTTGGGGAACATGGAGCAGATCTGCATTAGGATCGGGATCCATGAGAAGTTTCTCCCCAACCCCGTTTCTTTTACTGGTGTTATCCCGGTTTAATTGGCCAGTGCGGAAAGGGCCTCTGTGGCTTGGAGATAAGTTTTAATCCCAGAAGATTTCCAGCAGACATCCCCTTCGGGGAAGAGGTGGCCTATAAATTTAACAAACAAACAAACAAACAAACAAACAAACAAACAAACAAACAAACAAACAAACAAATAACCTATGCCATAGGTGTCAAACTCGCGGGCCTCCAGATGTTATGGACTACAGTTCCCATCATCCCCTGCCAGTATCATGCTGGCGGGGGATGATGGGAACTGTAGTCCATAACATCTGGAGGGCCGTGAGTTTGACACCTGTGACCTACACAGTAGGATGGCCCAGTCCAGCCCGATCTTGTGAGATCTCAGAAACGAAGCAGGTTCGGCCTGGGTCAGCATTTGGTCCAGGAAGTCCAGGGTCCCTAAAGCTGAGGCAGCCAATGACAAACCACCTCTGAACATCTCTTGCTTTGAAAATTCTGTGGGGTCACCCAAAGCTGGCTGCAACCTGTTGCTTCTCTCCACCACCAGCTACTTCAATTAGAGCTGATATTTTTTGTTGAAGCTGCTTTTAGGGGCACCGTCTGTCCCCCCACCCCGCCCTTGCTCACCTTAACTTCGTCCCACAGCATTTGCAGCAGAAGCCCGACTGGTGCAGAGGAAGGCTCCGGGTGGCCAGATGCTCCGCAGGACAGGCAGGTTGGGCGCATGATGCGCATTCGTCCTTCACTCCGGCCTAAAACAACAAAGCAGCTGCCAACCCATGTGCTTGATCATGTGCTTGTTCTGCGCTGGACTTTGGTTTGGGTCAGCCAGGCAGAGGCCCCTTCCGCACACACAAAATAATGCGTTTTCAAACCACTTTCACAACTGTTTGCAAATGGATTTTGCCATTCCGCACAGCTTCAAAGAGCACTGAAAGCAGTTTGAAAGTGCATTATTCTGCATGTGCGGAATGAGCCAGAGATTTGGAGGGGAAATGTGGGATGTGGGTTGCTGATTGGGATTTCTTCATCGCACTTTGAGTGAGAAGGGAGGGAATGGAAGGGCAGGTGAGTCTGGGAACAAGGTAGGTTTGTCCACATTTTCCCAGGGCCATATTAAGAACATAAAGAGCCTGCTGGATCAGACCAGAGTCCATCTAGTCCAGCACTCTGCTACTCGCAGTGGCCCACCAGGTGCCTTTGGGAGCTCACAGGCAGGATGTGAAAACAATGGCCTTAAGAACATAAAGAGCCTGCTGGATCAGACCAGAGTCCATCTAGTCCAGCACTCTGCTGCTTGCAGTGGCCCACCAGGTGCCTTTGGGAGCTCACATGCAGGATGTGAAAGCAATGGCCTTAAGAACATAAAGAGCCTGCTAGATCAGACCAGAGTCCATCTAGTCCAGCTCTCTGCTACTCGCAGTGGCCCACCAGGTGCCTTTGGGAGCTCACATGCAGGAGGTGAAAGCAATGGCCTTAAGAACATAAAGAGCCTGCTGGATCAGACCAGAGTCCATCTAGTCCAGCTCTCTGCTACTCACAGTGGCCCACCAGGTGCCTTTGGGAGCTCACATGCAGGAGGTGAAAGCAATGGCCTTAAGAACATGAAGAGCTCATGGATCAGACCAGAGTCCATCTAGTCCAGCTCTCTGCTACTCGCAGTGGCCCACCAGGTGCCTTTGGGAGCTCACATGCAGGAGGTGAAAGCAATGGCCTTCTGCTGCTGCTGCTCCTGAGCACCTGGTCTGCTAAGGCCTTTGCAACCTCAGATCAAGGAGGATCAAGATTGGTATTATCTGCAAGGCTGACTAGGCTCAAGCCTAGGGGTCCCGCAAGGACTAGGGGCCGGTCAATATATATATATATATTTGCTGAGGCACTATACCTGCGCCCTAGGCAGAGGCGTATCTAGGGAAAATGTAGCGCGGTGAGGAAACCTGAGTTTTCTGCCCCCTCCCATATGGGTGCCGCCCTCCCCCACCATGACCAAACAATGCTGTTTTTGCACCAGGTCATCTCAAAGTCACATCACATTATAGAACGTGCCCCAACTCACAAATCTGAACACAGTAATGGTCCATGCCACAGGGATGTGGAGGGTGATTTTTTGCCCCCCGCATGACTAAATGGCTGCAGCCCGCGGACATTTAACCCCATATGTCCCTCTGGGTAGTACGCCCCTGGCCCTAGGCCTTTGGCCTTTCTGACAGGTGTTGACTGCCATGACCAGAGGTGGGATCCAGCAGGTTCTCACAGGTTCCCAAGAGTAGGTTACTAATTATTTGTGTGTGCCGAGAGGGGGTTACTAATTGGTGATTTTGCCACGTGATTTTGGCCTTAGTTACGCCCCTCCTCTCAGCAGTAGTGCGCAGAACTTGAAGCAGTCTAGCAGGAGGTGCACCGGCGTGCGTGGCAGCCTGCGTTTGCGCGCATTCGCTTCCCCGCCCAAGGACTCGGCGCGAAAGAAGTTGGGCGTCCTCTGCCACAGCCCCCCCCCCCAGGAATGCCCCGCCCCCAGAATGCCCGGCCATGCCCCCATCGTGCCCCGCCCAGCCCCATTGGCGCTATGCCACAGTTTGAATCCCACCACCATGGGAACCTGTTACTAAAATTTTTGGATCCCAACACTGGTCATGACCCACTAATGTTTTAGCTTGGGTCCTGCCATGTTTCTAGCTACTGGGGGCTTCCTGCTTGAATGGCCTGGGAAGGTTCATCTGTGCTCTGGTATCTCATGCAGCTATGGGGGGGGGGGGGGAGTGAAACCCATTAGCTGTTATCACTGTCTAAGAAATGTGTGTGTGGATGCATGTGACCTCCCTCCTCCCCCACCCTCTTCTTCCTTCTGGGAAATGTGTGTTTTGTGTGTTTTCTAGCCTTCGGAGAGGGAAAGGGACGGAGGTGGGTCTGACGTGTCTCTGCTGGGGGAATATAATCTCTTGCATGTCATCTTCTGTAGTCAAACAATATAGTCATCAGCTATTCCTATGCTTGTCATCAATAAAACAAGAAAACAAGAATTCCGCTTCTAAAGTACTGATTCCGGTCTTTGAGCAAGTCTGGGGTTGTGACGTTGGTCTGAGCAAGTTTGCGAGGTGGCTGAGAATAAGTTGCAAGCACAACACCGCCCAGAGCCCTTCGGGGATGGGGCGGTATACCAAATGGAATAAAATAAATAAATACTGCTGCTAGTATTTTAATGGTTAATTGGTTTATTGTTTTAATTGAAAACTATTTGGTGTATTTAATGGTTTACTAGTTTTGTGAATCACTCTGACTTTCCGCAGGGCGGTCTATTAAATTGAATTATTATTATTATTATTATTATTATTATTATTATTATTATTATTATTATTATTATTATTATTATTATTATTATTATTAATGGATTGATGATGATGATGATGATGATGATGATGATGATGATGATGATGATGATGATGATGATGATGATGATGATGATGATGATACATTACAACTTCCTAGGCTTTTGGGTGAGGCTCGAATTGTAATGAAGGCCAACAACCAGCTAAAGATCTGGCAGCTGTGAAATCTATAATAATAATAATAATAATAATAATAATAATAATAATAATAATAATAATAATAATAATAATAATAATAATAATAATAATAATAATAATAATAATAATAATAATAAAAAAAAAAATTACAACTTCCTAGGCTTTTGGGTGAGGCTCGAAGTGTAATGAAGGCCAACAACCAGCTAAAGATCTGGCAGCTGTGAAATCTACAATAATAATGATAATGATAATGATAATAAATAAATAAACTGTAGTCAGCTGAGGTTTGTTTCAAGTCAATTGGTAATGGGCAGAGGGAGACAACGGCCCAAGAAAGAGTCTTGAAGTGAGCCGCGGAAGAGGGCGGAAGACATCCTGGGTGGTTCCGTTCCTGATGGGACCAGGTGGCTCACAAAAATAGCACCTTTGTTGTTATTTCGTTGGCTGTAAATGGCTCCAGCAAGCATGAAGCTCTGCTCATGGCACAAACAATGAGGTTACTGTTGGCAGCGAGAGGGAGAGAGAGAGATGTCAGCAGAAGCGTCTCTGGAACCAGAATTTTAATCCCCAGCCACGAGCACACGCTCACCTGCGATATTTTGGCAGCTCTCTTCAAAAATAAGCCTGCTGTGATGGACTGAATGAAGCATCTGCTGACTTTGGGAAGGTTCGAGAGAGCTACTGGTCAATGCCTCAGGTGATCTTAAAACCCAGAACCAGCTAGCCCAGTCTTACTTCTCGACAAAGTGATGTTCACCCCAAAGTTCGGAGTGCTGCAAAACTTAGTTAGTTCATATAGGTAAATCAAACTCATGTTCTTCCAGACAGTTATGGATCAAAGTTCCTTATCATCCCCCTGCCAGCATGCTGGCAGGGGATGATGGGAACTGTAGTCCATAACATCTGGAGGGCCACAAGTTTGACACCTGTGCAAGGGAACTAGAGGAGCGACGCTCAGCATCTTTTTAAATGCTGTGGTGGACTCTAATCTGAAGAACCGGGTTTGATTCCCCACACCTCCTCATGAGTGGCAGACTCTTGTCTGATGAACTGGATTTGTTTCCCTGCTCCTCAGCATGAAGCCTCCTGGGTGACCTTGGGCCAGCCACAGTTCTCTCAGAACTCTCTCAGTCCCACCTACCTCAAAGGTGTCTGTGGCAGGGAGAGGAAGAGGAAAGAATGTATAAGCTGCCTCGAGTCTCCTTACAGGTGAGAAAGGCAGGGTATAAATCCAAACTCTTCCTCTCGCCCCAAGCTTGGCTGTTGTCAGGGACGGGTGGGGTATAAATATAATAAAATGAAACAGATTCTTCTTCTTCAACTGGTGGCCCAGGGGAAAATTGGTGACCCTAGGACAGTGATGGCGAACCTATGGCACGGGTGCCAGAGGTGGCACTCGGAGCCATCTTTGTGGGCACGCACACACAGAGTTCATCATGTGGGGGCGGAAAATCACACACCCCCAGACACACATCTAGATTGGCTGGGCCACTGAGCGCAATGTGCGTGCACTGCGGTGAGCAGGGAGGACTTGGCTGGCAGGCCTGGTGCCTGTGCTCCGGGTGGCTGCTGCCGGGGGGTGGGGGCGCAGAGAAGGCAGAGATGCTAGAGAGGCACAGAGCGGTGTGCGCGGGACTTGCTGGAGGCTAGAGAAGGCAGGCCCCTGCTCGAGCGGGTGGGGCGGAGGAAGAGGGAGCCAACCATTTTTTTCTAAACTAAAACCTCAGCATTCAGGTTAAATTGCCGGGTTGACACTTTGCGATAAATAAGTGGGGGTTGGGTTGCAATTTGGGCACTCGGTCTCAAAAAGGTTCGCCATCACTGCCCTAGGATCTCGCCCAAAGACACACTTTATGTTGAGCTGGTCAGATCCCCCCCACCCACCCGGAAATTTAAAATATATGAAGTCTTTTCCTTCAAAGAAGAATCACAGGGAGTTAGTGGAAACTCATACGTTAACGTGTACTTTGGTGAACAGTGAAAGTTTATGCTAAAGTGGAATGTGCTTTTCTTTGATATGTCACATAACTCCCATTTTGTTTTGCTGCAGGGAACCCCGAAGCTACCCTCTGGAAGGAGTTCAAAGGAGAGATTCCAAGCGCTGTTTCAAAGGAATCAAGCATTCAGGCCAGACGGAACAAAAACCAAACGGAGATCAAACTATTTTTCAAAAGTCAAATTTACCATTGGAAGGCACATTAAAAAACGAAAGCCGGAAAATGTCTAAAATCTCGTGAATGTACAAAAATGTCCATCATAAAACTGCTTTGCACAATTTCATCACCGATTAAAACACCAAATACGTAAGAAAGCAGAAGCTAAAAGGAAAGGCTCGTTGACAAGGAACAATAAATTACAAATCGAAAATAAAAAATAGAAAAGCAATAACCATAAATATGCCTAAAACCCATCTCAGTCTAAACTAGAATAATGTGTTTCTCCTTCTTTGTAAAGACAAAATTCTGACTTCATATACTTTCCTAGGGTATTCAGCTCTTGCTAAATATGAATAGTACTATTTATCTCTCCCCCAATTAAAGCGGTCTGGTAGTTGGAAAAGAAATGATTTCGAACCTATCCAGAATGGAAGACAATTATCTTTTTGGGTGATTATGAAGGTCAGATAAAGTGGCAGGCAGAAAGGGTTCCTTTGCCAGCAAAATTCAGAAAAGGTACAATAAATGAGTTCTTCTCCCAATATATTGGCGCACTGATTCGTTAATTGAGTCCTTTGGCCTCTACTTTGAGAATCTCATGGTCGGCTGTTGGAAATAAATGCTGGTCTTATCGTACAGTTGGCAATCCTCTGTTAGATATGCAAGATCAAGAAAACATACAAAATTATTGAGAAGACCTCCCTCCCCACTACACACACACATTTATTTTGTGCTCGATTCCTTTCCTCTGGATCCCAGGCCCTGTAGATTTCTTGTGATAGCAAGTAGGCACCCTTTTCTTCAAGAACAGGGTTCTGAATGTATTGTTCTACTCATCCACAAGCTGTAAGACTGTATTTGGAAAGTTTGGCAAAGCTTGTCTTTAACCGGCAACCCAGCCCACACACCGCTTCATCTTCAACCATCTAGATTTAAGTCCAATAAGTCCTGTTAAAAGGTTGGCTTAAAACTGACTTAGGTCCAAGTCCTGCAAGATAATGTGCGCAGACCACGGCTGTAGTTTGTTTCCCATGAAATAATCTCACTCTTTCTTAGTGGGTTTGGAATTGCCAAAAGTAACGAAGACCACTCCCGTTTCCTGATGGCCGCTGTTTGCAGGGAAGCCGTCGGGGCTGTTGAGGTATTTGCGAAGGATCGGAGAGGCGGTCACTTCGTACCTGGTGGGGCAGGAGACCATGTCACACGTGGTGGAGGTCTGAGTCTCCGATTGTTTGGTGACGGTGGTGGATGAAGTGATGATTTTGTTTCCAAACTCATCTACCTCCTCATACTGCTCAGTGACCGTTCTGGTGGCCCCGTAGAGCTTGGATCCATCGGGACTCGTCTGAAGTTCTAGTATGCTTTTCTGCCTCCGTGGATTGGACGGGCTTAAAGCACTCAGGGGAGTTTTGGAAGGGTAGTCAAGTCCGCCTCCTTTGATCAAGCTTGGAGACAAGTCCCGTTCTTTGTCACCGTTGGTGTTCATCTGAGGCTGGAGAAGTTCAGGACTGCTGAGGTGCTGCTGTTTAATCAAACCCGCTCCTTTATTCATCTGGACTGGCTCTTGCTCCCCTTCACAAGGAGCCCAGTTGTATCCATCAGACCTCACGGACTTGTGGGGTAGCGAGCTAAAAATATCTCGAGTGAACGTGTCCCTTTCCATGGCCGCCTCGGTTAAATTCGACGTAGAGGAGTGCACCATCTTTGGTGACTCTGCGGGCTTCCTTGCAGCAGACTGAATGGAGATGTAGGATGGCGAAGAAGGAGAACTCGCTCGGGGGTGAATGATAACAGGGACCTCCAGCTCTGCCTTGGGCGTCTCCATCTTTTCTGCCGTCCTTTCGACCCCCCAGGATGAGCTCTGGGCCCCTCTCTCTTGCCTGGCTTTGCTGGAGACAACGTTGACCTTCCGGATGTTGTTGCCCGCCGCCAGGCTTTGTGAATTCCCAAGAGACTCCTGGAGCAACCCCGATAGGCCAGCGATGTCCGATTCAGACTTGAGGTTAGAAATGGAGTACAGGGCTTTCCGGATGGCCTCTTCGATATCCAGGAGCCTGCTCAGCGTCTGCTCCTTCAAGTGGATGATCTCGGCGCTTGCCCTCTCCAGATCTTCGAAGGCCAGCTCCACAGAGGAAATGCTGTCAGAGTCTTCCTTCACTTCCTTTGTCTGCTCCGTCTTCTCCGTCTTGGGCTTCTTGGTTTGGTGAGCCTTATGGTGCACCACCCACTCGGGGACCTTCTCAAAAAAGCTTTTCAAGGTCTTCACGTCCACCCTAGAGGTCTCCTCCTCGAATTCCTTCACACGAGTTAAGATTTCATGAAGCTCTTCCTGCCTCCGCAGGTTTTCAAATATTTCCATGGCCTCTTTGACGTTGCCCGTCATGATCTCCTCCTTGTGGACCGACAGCCTCTTGCGACGTTCCTCTTCCGTTTCTCGGCAGGCTTTTTCCCGCATGACCACCGCTGGCTTTTCCGGTTGCACTGGGTTCATTGACAGATCTCCTGACTCCCTGCCGTTGAAACCCTGATGCCCTTCCAAGGTCTCCCTTGACTGTAGAGACGAAGGAACTAAAACAGGAGCTTTGGAAGTCTTTTCTTCTGTCCTTGGGCTAGTTTTCTGATTATCCCATGATCCATGAGCTTCACACGTAGATGTACTTTCTATCCTGGAGGACGAGGCATGTGTTGTGATAGCTCCCTTCCTCAGAATATTGGCATGGCACTTGGCAGAAAGATATGGCTTCTTCTGCCCTTCCAAGTTGACCGGGCCTACTTGGTCTTCAAGAGACAAGACACCCTCTTGCCGTGCTGGTAACGGACATGTATATTCTGGCTGGCAGGACTCCAGGAATCCTTGAATGTCTTTAGTTGGATTACAGTCCCCTCTCTCACTGCCAGCCAATCCATGTTTAATTGTCTCTGAAGAAGGTTTAGGGTCAACTCCCTCCAGCTCCTTCTGTTCTTCGCTTTTTGACTTATGCTTTTCTTCTGCTACTTGTAGAGGCATCTTGATAATATCTTCTACTGCTTTTTCCTCAGAACTCTTTGCTGCAGATAACAGAGGCAGAGGACAGTCCGTTGAATCTTGTCTGCGTGCAGTTTGCTCTTGTGTGTGGGCCCCACAAGAAGCCTGCGCTCGGTTTGCGGGTGAGGTGACTGGCGTGTTCTGGTCGCCCGTGCTCAAAGATTTGGAAAGGAAAGGAGTGGGAACCCCCTTTCCTGATCGGCTTCTGTGGCTGCCGGCAGGGTAGGAAAGCGCTTCTTGCAAAAGGAACTCTGGCTTCGGAGGTGGAAGAGGTTTCTTCCTTGGTGGGGAGATAATCTCTGGTTTGGGAAGAAGTTGCGGTTTCTCTGAGGGCTTCTGGTCACTTGATTTGGCAGGGGCCTGAGGGAGAGGCGCATACGGTGGCCTGGTTGAGGAACAGGCCAGAGTCTCAGCTTCCCTCAGATTGGTCGAAGGGCACACGGTCCTCATTGTTGGAGCTGGAGGAGGAGGAGGAAAGTCATTAACAGCTTGCGAGCCCGAAGCCTGCTCCCTAAGAACCTGAGCCTCATTTGTCTTTTTACAAACGGGACGCGGCTGCCCTGCATTCCTGTAAATCATGGCTGCTTTAAAATCTCCTTTGGAGACATTAACGTTAGACTTTTCCAGGGACTTAAGCGTGGCCTGTAAGTTGCCACAGACAACGTCCTCTTTTTCTACCGGCCTCTGTTCTGCCGCGGCACTCTGCAGGGCTCTGATAGCCGTCTTTACGTCCCCTCCGATTATAGCCTCTTGCTCACGTTCTTCTGGAACGGAGTGCTGTTTGTAATCGGACTCAACAAATGGGTTTACATAGGTTTTCACTGGCTGGGCAGTGTAGAGGCCATCCTTAATGCCCATGTGTGCACTAGGCACAACTGGGCCATCCTGACAGTCTACCAGTGGCCACTGGCCTCCCTGTATGTCCTCAGATGCACTGACCTTTGCGTGTGGCGCCGTGCTCTTCTGAGACACGCTGGCGTGGGACTTGGATGCCTCCTGCACTCTGACGACGGTGACACGGCTCGCTGGCTGCTGGCCGCTGGCTGCACGGCCCTCGTTGTAGACTGCTGCCTGCACAGCCGTTGCCTGCTGAGGTGTGGCTGCCCGGGGTTGCTTAGCAACAAGGCAAATATCCTCAGGGGTCTTCTGCAGCTTGCTCTGGACGTGGTGCTGGAGGCTTTGGGCCTCAGCGGTGGCGAGTCTGAGGCTTTGCATCGCAACTTGGAGATCTCTCCCAGAATCCTGCGATTTGGGCCGGGCTGTCGTCAGGATGGAAGCGCAAACAGCCCCGTCTATCTCATCCTTCTGAGCAGCCGCTGCATCAGGGGCCGCTCCCTCCTTTGTATCACCCAGGGTTTTCCCTTCTCTCACTGACCTACTGCTACCATTTTTGGCCAGTTTCACATTTCCTGAAATGACATTTTCTATCGTTGTGGATGGGGACTGCCCAAGACAATGCAACGTACCATCTAGATCACTGGCATGGACTGCCTCCCTTTCTAAGATGCCTTCTTTGCTAGCACACAATAAAACTTGCTTAGCCCCACTGCTACCCCCTAATGTCACATCTGCTGTTGTTTTCACTACTTTTTCTTCCTGCAACTGGGCAGGCACTAAAACTTCTTGCGTATTTTTCAGCGGTTCCTCCTTTGCTTGGGAGGACACCAGGGATTCTATCTCTGACTCCCTCTGGAGGTTCTTTAGGTAATCTAGGTCTCCCTTCTCGATGCAGGCAGTGTACAAGTGGACGTTGCCTCTCTCGTTGTCTTCTCGTCTGACAGTCGCGGTGGCCTTTTGCTCTTGGGACGAAGCCAGCAGATTCCCGATGGTGGACTTCACATCGCCCTTCACAAGTTCTTCTTGCTGGGCAACCCAGTGGAGAACAGAATAGATGGTGATTTTCACTGATCCCGGCTCTGTCTCCTGCATCACTATCCCTTTTTTGGAAGAGGCGTCTTGACTCAGAAGGCCTCGGAGAGCTTTTGCCAGATCATCCCTCAAGTCTTCTAAGCTTTTCTCTGCTACGCGAGGATCTAGAAGCTGCACTGGGCTGATTTTGATATTTCTGTCCTCCTCTTCTCTCACCAGCACCCCTTGGGCCTCCACATTGGTCCTGTGAAGAAGCTGGAACAGGATCATTTCCAGGTTGCCTCTCATAACTTCCTCTTTTTGAACCTCTGGGCCCCCTTGACTGCTACAGTGGTATTTGGCCATCTTGACATTCTCAGTATCATTGGCCTCAATAAGGATGCCACCGTGTTGGATCACTTGATGGAAGAAGAGAACTTCCAGCACGTCTCTTATGGTTCGCTCTTTCCAGTCTGTTTCTGTGAGACGTTCCGAAGTGCTGAGTTTATCCAGCGGGGTGCTTTCAAACAACCATGTGGTGCTTTTGACGTTGGCCCGGGGAACCACCTCTGAGGGTTCGGCACTGGAGGAAACCTCGGTGTCTTTGAGACTGTCCATGGGCTGAGTCTCAAACAACCAAGTGCAGCGTTTCACGTCTCCTTTACGGATGTCTTCTCTCTGAACAGTGTTCAGGCTGGATGGGCTTTCAGGTTCTCCTTTGAGGGAATCGATCGGCTGGTTCTCAAAAAGCCAAGTGGACGTCCTTACATCTCCTTGCTGGACATCACTCACGCTGACCATCCGAACGTACCTTTTTTGACCTAACTGCTCGGACTCGAATAGTTGTTTATTGGATTGGACGTCTCCTCTTTGGACATCGTCAACAGTCCTCACAACTGGACTCTTATCTTCGGCGATGGAACTGAGAGGCTCCGTTTCAAACCTCCACCGGGCAGCTTGGACATCGCCCTTCTTAAAATCCTCTTGGGTCACTGCCCTGATCACAAACACCTCTTCGTCCTTCTTGATCTGATCCAAGGGCTTGGTTTCAAATTGCCACCTGGCACCTTTCACATCACTTTTCATGATTTCTTCCTTCTTCACGGAGGTGACTTCATGGTAGCCTCCTTCTCTGTCCTGGATGGCATACAGCGGTTGGGTTTCAAAGAGCATGGTACAGGACTTGACGCTGGCTTTGCTCAGGGTCTCTTCCTGGATTTTCTCGATCTGCATCTCATTCTCTTTGTCGTGGATCTGGCCTAGAGAGTAGGTTTCGAAAATGAACCTCTTGCCTCCAACATCTCCGCTCTGAATGTCCTTTTCCGGAGGTATCTCCTGAATGCCTTCCAGGCTGCTTTTCAGAGTATCCATAGGACAGTTTTCAAACAGCCAAGTGAACTTGTGCACTGCCCCTGGCTTGACGTTTTCACCTGCTGGGATATCGATCTCTTTTGTGGCTGTGTTTGATTTCCCAGCTGAATCCAAGGGCTTGGCTTCAAAAAACTCCTTCACCCGGGACACTCCTCCGGATTGTATCTCCACGCAGCTAGAGCACCTGATTATTTTCTTTGAGCTGACGCCACCAGAAGCATTATCAGTTAAGGGTTCTGTCTCAAATAGGTGTCTGACGGTTTTCACGTCTACCCCTTGTAAGTCGTCTTGGGAAAAGGTTTTGCTGACTTGCAAATACTGCTCTTCGTGGCCTCTCAGAGAGTCCAGGGGCTGAGTTTCAAACATCCAGGTGTATGATTTAACATCCCCTTGTGCCACGGGTTCTTCTCTGTCTTCCTTCTTCTCTGCCTTCTCGTGCAGAGCATCCATCGCATGGGTCTCGAACAACCATCTGCAGGTCCTCACATCCCCTCCTTGGGAAACTTCTCTCCCGGAAGCATTTCGCTCTGCTGGGTTGACTTGGCTGTGGATGATATCCATGGGTTGGGTTTCAAAAAGCCACTTGGCCGTCTTCACGTCCCCAGCCACCAGTTCCTGCTTAGTGATCCCCTTGATGATATCTACTTTCTGGACGCTGTCATCGAACTGGTCCAAAGGCCTGGTTTCAAACATCCACTTGTAGTTCTTAACGTCTCCACCTGTCACTTCCTCTTCTCTGCTCACCGAAGTGACCTTGTGGAAATTGCCAAAGCAATCCTTGATGGTGTACAAGGGTGTTGTTGCAAACAGGAGCTGATTGGCTTTGACGCTTCCACTGTTCACCTCCTCTTCAGTGCTAGCTTGCCGGATGCTGTCCAAAGGGAGGGTCTCAAAGAGGCTCTTGAAAGCTTTCACATCGCCTTTCTCGACCTCTTGTATGTTGGGGGCTGAGAAGTCTTCCGAGGGTGCCTTGGAGATGCTACCTAAAGGACAGCTCTCAAAAATGTGCTTCCTTTCCTTCACGGCTCCTTTCTCCTCCTTGGAAAGCTCTACTTTCTTCAATTGCCCGACTTCAAAAGTATCCTTTAGCGATTCCATTGGTTGGGTTTCGAAGAGCCAGAGAGTTGACTTTACATCTCCTTTGACGACTTCTTCTTTGGCAGTGATGCTCTCGGAGACTTCCCCTTTGAGTGTGTCAAGAGGCTGAGTTTCAAAAAGCAGGCACTGTTTAGTGACGTCGGCCCCTTGGATGAGATCTGGAGAAGCCTTGAAATCCGCCTCCTCTACAGTAAGTTCTCGTATGGCGTCTAGGGGCTGAGTTTCAAACAGCCACTTGGCCCCGCTTACGTTCCCTTTTGCGACCTCCTCTAATGATATCCCTCGTATGACTTGCACTCTGGACACGTCCCTGTTGATGGTGTCCAGGGGCTGGGTTTCAAACAGCCACCGAGCGGTCCTCACCGCGTTGCTGTGTATTTCTTCCCTGCAGACGGATTTGATCTCATGGATGGTTCCAGTTTTATCCCTGATCGCGCAGAGCGGCTCTGTTTGGAACAGCTTGATGGTTTTCTCCACGTCTCCTTTCAGCTCTTGGATTTCTGACTTGAGTTGCAGGATACTCTGCTCCTCCACTGAGCTACAGCGGCCCAAAGCATCCAACGAGTGAGTTTCGAAGAGCTGCGCGGCTCCTTTCACGTCCCCTCTTTGAACGGGTTCCTTGAGCACGGCCTCTTGCATATCGGTCTCATCCAAGTACATTTTGTTCAACGAGTCCAGCGGCTGGGTTTCGAACAACCACCGAGCTGTACGCACGTCCCCTTTGGTTTGTTCTTTCTTCGATGCGTTGCCCGAGGGGGTCAGCGTGTCCACATCAAGCAACTGGTTTTCAAACTTTGTGGACCTACTCTTCACATCTCCGCTTGGGATGGCTTCATCCTCGGCGAGCTTCTTAGCACCTTGATGTTCTCCGATGGAGTCCAACGTCCAGTTCTCAAAGATCCAGCGCATGGACTGAACTTCTCCTGGCAGCACCGGATCTAAGTTCATTGAGGCTTGTCCTGCGGGATCATCAGAGCTCAGCATCTCGGCCAGGTCTTCCGTCACGGCCTCTTCCAGATTTTTCCGTAGCTCAGGGTGCATGTGGCGGTAGAGCCGCTTCAGCTCGTTCACTTGGCGCTGCTGGTAGAACTTGGAGAAAGATTCTTTAGGAGGCGGCAAAGGCAGTGGGTTCGAATCCTGGCTTCCAGTAAGTGGAGGCGGATCTACAACAGAATCCCGGGAAGAAGCTGGTGGCAGACCAGTGTCCACCCTTGGGACGTTCGTTGACTTCCCGTTCTCAGAAGCCTCGGCCATCCTTAAGGAAACAGGTTTTAAGGGTGAGCACAGCCTCTCCATCACTTTGCCGCTTGTTAGTGAGAAAACCCAAACCCATGCAGAGACCTTTTGTTAACACGCATGTTCAATCCACAAAACCATCACGCCACTGCAAACGCCTCCTTCCGATTGGCGAGGAGTGGTGGCGCATCTCTAACTACAGCAAGGTGCTTCAAAACTCAACCTTTACCTACTTAAAGCGCCAGGTTTAGTTTGTAGCCAGGAAATAGCAAAGGGATCTAATTTGACTACCGGTTTATTAGTTGCCGACAACGTTAACAAGGTATTGATGTTTGCAGAGGTGGAGAGTCTGACTCCACTCTACACCACTGGTTTTATGCATGCATCTGCCCCTGCTGCTTGTGCTCTCTTGAGCACATGACTTCCCATCCTCAACCTCACAGCCAGTGTACACCTTGGAGTTCATTTGCTCAGAGTGAAATGGGTCAATTTCCCCTCGCTCCCATGCTGCAGATGCAAAGCCCAGATTTGAATGGCCTAGGCTAGCCTGATCTCCCCAGATATCTCAGAAGATACGCAGAGTCAACCCTGGCTAGTGTTTGGATGGGAGACCTCCAAGGAATACCAGGGGTGTGACACAGAGGCAGGCAATGGCAAAACACCTCTGAATGTCTCTTGCCTTGAAAATTCCACCAGGGGGCACCATAAGTCAGTTGTGACTTGATGGCACAAACAAAGGCCGTTTCCGCACAGCAACACTGCGGGGGTGCGTCGGCGTAAACGACGCCGATGCACCCCCGGGACCGTTCGCACGGATGGTCTTGGTAGGGGTGGGGAAGACAGCGTAGCCTGCGCAGAGGCTGCGCTGTCCCCCGAATGCCGTACCATCCCTCCGGCCTTCTAGCGCGTCGCACAGGCGTGTGACTGCTCTGGAGTCGCAGGGCAGGGGGGCGTGTCCCCTGCCCTGTGTGATGCACCGGAAGGCCGGAGGGACGGTACAGCGTTCGGGAAAGGGGGGAATGGCACCTTCCAGCTGCTGCCGTTTGTACGGCAGCGGTTGGAAGCCGCTGTTTCCGAAAAACCTCGCTCAGGGAGTGAGGTTCGGAAACAGCGGCTTCACGCCACTCGGGAGTTGCGAGGCCAGTGCTGCTGCGATGCAGCAGTGCCTGTCATGCGAATGGTCTCCCAGGGACGCTGTTTTTAGCTTCCCTGGGACTCTGTATTTGGCCCGTACGGAAAGGGCCAATGAAACAAAAAAGATGTAGAAGAAAAGAAGAGTTTGGATTTATACCCCTCTTTTTCTCCCTGGTAAGAGACTCAAGGTGGCTTACAAGCTCCTTTCCCTTCCTCTCCCCGCAACAGACCCCTTGGGAGGCAGGTGGGGCTGAGGGAGTTCAGAGAGAACTGTGACTGGCCCAAGGTCACAGGAATGTGTAGGAGTGGGGAAACAAATCTGGTTCACTGGATAGGAGTCTGCCGCTCAGGTGGAGGTGTGGAGGATCAATCCTGGTTCTCCAGATTAGAGTCCACCTGTTTTTCCCACTACACCACGCTGTCTCACAGTGCAGAGGGCCACTGGCACAAAACAGACTCCAAGTCAAAGGAGGACTTTGGATGGGAAATTTTGTGCTCAGTCACCCTTGTGACCTTGTAGGAAGCTCTCGCCCAGCGTGTCACGCTTACAATGTTGTCTGTGATAGGCTGGGATCACTTAGCAAACGCAGAAGAATCCCTAACAAGAATGGGGAAAATGGCACTGAAGCAGTCGTGGATCCAGCTCTGAATAGGGACACAGTTTTTGCCCCCAAAGTGTTGGAGGGGATGGAACAATTCAGTGCCAGTCTTGGATGTAGACCTACTAGAGAGGTGTTGGTACTGATAGGGACAACCTATACTGAACTCCTGGTTGGTTTCTGAACTAAGAACATAGGAAGTCCTTCAAGAAGAGGCAACAGAATCATGTGGTGATCAATGGCATAACTAAGGGGGACAAGCAAGGATATCTACCCTGGGCGCTGCTAGAAGATGCGCACCTGATGGTGGCCATGAGGATGAATCAGCCATGCACACAGAGTGCAGATGGGTGGACTGATAGACCAATGTAGATCAAAGCATTCAGTGTGTCTGGACAGCTGGAATGGGAGCTATGAGGTCTGTCCCAGGAATTCAAGTCGATGAAAGAGTCATTCCTCCGCTAAGTATTCCAACAAGACTGTCCCAACATTGCTGGAGTAGATTATTCCGTTCCCATCAAACGGTGCATCTGAATTCACACTGCATTATTCTAGCATGTCAGATTCTGAGGAGCTCATGGAGAGTGGGGATCTGGACCAGCAATTCCCTGCTGTATGGTTTGGGGAACTTTATAAAATAAGAGGTTGATCCCATTTTACTAATACAATCAAAATCAGAGCAGAAATGGCGATGGTTTGCCTGCAAATATTTATTTCAGTTTGGTTTCCTAGATGGGATAGAACACTATGGCAATTCCTTCTCCGAAAATACAAAAACATTTACTCAGTTCAGTGAGATTTCGCCATCCTGAGCTTTGAGCATCAAAAGCCAACCAAAAACAGGTGGGCTGTCAGCGCTTCTGAAAGGTAGGATGGAATGGTATACCTGGGGTACACGGTCCCCAAGAATCCCTCTCTTCATACCTGAACCCAGTGCTTTGATAGATGGGAGGATGCCCTTGGTGGATCTCAGGGACTGAATTGGGGCACATAGGCTCATTCTGCACATGCAGAATAATGCACTTTCAAACTGCTTTCAATGCTCTTTGAAGCTGTGCGGAATAGCAAAATCCACTTGCAAACAGTTGTGAAAGTGGTTTGAAAACGCATTATTCTGCATGTGCGGAAGGGGCCATAAGAGAATGTTGAATTTAGGCATGCGAATCTCACCTGTCCCCCCTTTTCGTGCAATAAGAGCTTCTACATTTCATACGTAAATATCATTTTTTTTAAAAAAATTAGCAAACAAACCAAAGCCAGTATACTATTAACCAAACTGTAATACAACCCATGCCAAAAGCCATTCTGTGCTTGTAGCTGTTCCTACATTTAGTGGAGTTTTATGCACAAGGTTATTTCGAAGCTGAAAGCCATTTGCAAAGCCATTATTAAGTATCAATCCAGACCAGGCAGCTAGCCACAGAAGCAGGGTTAGGCAAACCACACGCACAAACTCTTACCTTGTTTGCTTCCTGGTTATCAAGAGAATTAAAAGGGACCTTGGATGTGAAAATTCTAAACAAAATATAGAATAACAAAGTGTTTTTACGCTCACATTCCCAGGCATACAAAACTATGCATCTGTGACATACATGTGAATTGATCAGGAACTACAGTTAACCTATTTAAGTTCCTCATTATTCTGTCTCTCTACGGGCATACCCATACTACCGATTTAAAACAGACTAACAGTCAAGCGACTTGTTGTGGAGTCTTGAGCATTGTTCTTCCAAGGGGAGAGAGAGAAGGTGGCCTAGGTTTTTCTGGGGAAAAAAAGAATTCTCCCAAGAGAGCAGCAGTGGCGTAGGAAGTTAAGAGCTCGTGTATCTAATCTGGAGGAACCGGGTTTGATTCCCAGCTCTGCCGCCTGAGCTGTGGAGGCTTCTCTGGGGAATTCAGATTAGCCTGTACACTCCCACACACGCCAGCTGGGTGACCTTGGGCTAGTCACAGCTTCTCGGAGCTCTCTCAGCCCCACCTACCTCACAGGGTGTTTGTTGTGAGGGGGGAAAGGCAAGGAGATTGTAAACCCATTTGAGTCTCCTGCAGGAGAGAAAAGGGGGATATAAATCCAAACTCTTCTTCTTCTTCATCATCAATTTATAAATTCTCCAGATTCCTTGGGTGGGGAGCAGTCATGACAATTTGTACAGCGTGGTGTAGTGGTTATGAGTGTTGGGAGAGGAAGGGATTCTGGAAGAAATAGGAAGAGTAGCGTTGCCAAATCAGGTTTGGGAAATTTCTGAAGACTTCGGTATGGATGTTCTGGGGATGAGGGCAAAGTTGTTTAGCTCTCTCCCAACAGCAACTTCGTCTGGTTCAGAGGAAAGCTGTATGAAAAGGCTTTTAGAAGATGACAATCCTAACATCACAAGAGTGGTGGCAAAGTTCAGCACCTCTATTGTTAAAAGATGTAAATATAAACAGGGTAGTTTAAACACAAATTAGTGGTAGGCCATTTGGATTATCAATTTTATATTTCGGTTTTATACCTCCCTTGTGCTATTAGTGTTGAGACCTGATTTTATCTTATGGTTTTAACATTCTGCATTTGTAAAAAATTTTTTTGCAGTTTTCATAACGTTCCCAAATTTTATTTGGACATTGTATGTTGTGGTTTTATACTCTGTATTTAAAATAATTTCTGGTCTTCAACTGCAATCAAGCTGATTGACTTTTTAAAAAATCTCTTAAGTGGAGCTAAGAATGTGAGTTTCACCTGCTCCCCTTTTTTGTGCCTGGCCCGAGGTCACCCAGCATTTGTGGGAGCGGGGAAACAAACTTAGGTCGTTTCCCCACTTACCATGACCACCCTTTGCTGCGTGCTACTCTCAGCGTGCGTCATTTCTGGCGCGCTCCTGGGCTTCCCCACTACCCCGCGCTCTGCGGGGGGTCATCAAAAGGCGCCGTTTTGAGGAGCGCCAGGAATGATGCACGCGGAGGGGGCGGGAGAGCGGCAGCGTTGGGGCGGCTGCGTTGTTGCCGCCCCTGTAGTGGGGAGTGCCGGGGGACCCCGTGCTACTTTGGTAGAGTAGCGCACAGCAGACGGTAAGTGGGAAAACGACCTTAGTTCACCAGATAAGAGTCCACCGTTCATGTGGAGGAGGTCTTGCAGCCATTCAAATGGCTCAGAGTTGTAGTGTATGCAACTGCTTGCGTATAATGTAGGGTGACCATCCGTCCCTATTTTCGCGGGACACTCACGCTTTTGCGTAGAGTGTCCTGCATCCCGCTGGGCTTATGCCATTGTCCCGATTACGGACAATGGCCTCAGCAGCACACTGCCTTTTGCGGCGGCGCTCCCCAGTCAGGAAACAGGGAAGCGCCCCAGAAGGCTTCTGGGGCGCTTCCCTGTTTCCTGACCAGGGAGCGCCGCCGCAAAAGGCAGCCTTTTGCGCGGCGCTCCCCGGTCAGAAACAGGGAAGCGCCCCAGAAGGCACTGCGGCAGCCGCAGTGTCTTCTGGGGCGCTTCCCTGTTTCTGACCGGGGAGCGCCGTGCAAAAGGCTGCCTTTTGCTCCTGCGGTCGTGCGCTCGGGCTTCTGGGGCTTGCCGTTTGCCGCCCTGTCACAGGGCGGCAAACGGCAAGCCGCAGAAGCTCGTGTGCTTCTGCAGCTGCACGTGCGCGCGTGTGTGCGCGCACAGCCGCTTCCCCATCCCGGGATGGAAAGGTGACCATCTGGTCACCTTAGTATAATGCCACATTTTACCAGCAGCACCTTTGCTTTCCCTCCTGTTCGGCCACTTGCTGGAGGAGGGTGTTGCTTGAATTCTTTGGGAGCCTCAGAAAAATGGCAGACATGCAAAGCATGAGGCACTTACTGGCTCTGTCCGGCCCCCGGGGTGATCAACAGCAGCAGCTGTCGAAGCTAGACAGAGGGCAAGCCGCTTTTTTGTGGAGGGGAAGAGAGGCTGGCCCTTGTCCTTGGCGGGGTATGTGGCTCCTGTCGTCTGAGCTGCTTAACGCTCCTAATATGCTCTCATCTGAAAAAGAGACAGACGGGCTAAAATGTGGGGCCGCGTGCCATTAAAACAATAATATTGGTCTCCGTTTAGTGAAGGCTTCAAGCACTGCTAGAAGGTCTACACCCAGTGGTGGGATCCAAAAAATTTAGTAACAGGTTCCCATGGTGGTGGGATTCAAACTGTGGCGTAACACCAACGGGGTTGGGCGGGGCACGACAGGGGCGTGGCCGGGCATTCCGGAGGCGTGGCTGTGGCAAGGACGCAGCCGTTGCGCCGGTCCTTGGGCGGGAAACGAATGCACGCAGGCACAGGCTGCCACGCATGCCAGTGCACCTCCTGCTAGACTGCTTCAAGTTCTGCGCGCTACTGCTGAGAGGAGGGGCGTAACTGAGGCAAAAATCACGTGGCAAAATCACCAATTAGTAGCCCCCTCTCGGCACACACAAATAATTAGTAACCTACTCTCGGGAACCTGTGAGAACCTGCTGGATCCCACCTCTGTCTACACCTGATTTTTGTGCAGTTGATGAAAGAGGTTGGTGACCAGTGGTCCTGAGTTGTAAAATGCCTGGAAATTTGAGGGGTGGGGCCTGGAAAGGAATGATTTGGGGAGGGAACAGTCCTCCGCAGGGTACAAAGCCATACAGGGCACCCTTCATAGCAGCCATTTGCTCGGGGGCAATTCTTTTGTAATAGTGGGAGGTTTCCAGTTGCTGTTTGAAGGTTGGCTGCCCTTCCCCTTAGTGAAAGCTGGTTTCTTATTTGGCCCCAAATTTGCCAATCCAGAAGCAAAAGAGGGTTGTGGAAGAATAGCTGATATGGCCAAATGAAACCTCAGTCCATCCTTTCCCCTCTTGATCTTGGGGGGCTGTGATGCATTGCAGGCAGTGGTGGGATCCAAAAATTTTAGTAACAGGTTCCCATGGTGGTGGGATTCAAACAGTGGCGTAGCGCCAATGGGGCTGGGCGGGGCACGACGGGGGCGTGGCCGGGCATTCCAGGGGCGGGGCATTAATAATTTCTCTGTTACTGTAAAAAAACTCTTACTGTAAAAAAAGTTCCTAATTTCCAGCTGGTATCTTTCTCTCCATAATTTAAACTCATTATAGCAAGTCCTATCGTCTACTGCCAACAGAAACAACGACTTCTCCTCTAATTGACTGCCTGTCAAATACTTAATACTTTCAAATACTTAATTTTGTTTCTAGAAATCAAAAGAAGGATGCTTTCCTTAAACAAGGAACTTTACCATATTACTAAAACATGTTTTTAAAACAGCCCAACAGGGAGAATTATCCCGTTTTCTACCTTCGCTAACCAGCCACATAGGAAACAACAGGACTTGATGATTTTTGGACCTAATGGAATTTCTAACGGAAAAGCAGACCCAATTAGTAACCCCCTCTCGGCACACACAAATAATTAGGAACCCACTCTCGGGAACTGGTGAGAACCTGCTGGATCCCACCTCTGATTGCAGGCATTATTGGTCTATCTGTCTGTCTGTTTTTAACCATCCCTACTTCCAAGGAACTCATTATTTTTCCCTCACATCCACCCTGTACAGTAGATTTGGCTGAGAGTGTGTGGCCCCGGGTCACCAGGTGATCTTCATGGCTAAGATCTAGGGTTGCCAGCAGCCAGGTGGTGGTGGTGGTGGTGGGGGTCATCTTTTGCTGCTGCACCTGCTGTCAAGGAGGAAAAAGGGGGAGAAAACACATGACACCCATGCCATGATGTCATTTCTGGCAGAAAGCCTGGCAGTGACATCACTGGTTGTGGTACTGCTTTAGGGATCCCACAAATCTCTATGGTCGAATCCCCACTACTATCTTAGCCAGGTTTCAGAACACAAACTAACCAGGTTTGAGGGACGACCTCCCCATTGCTTGTGTGGCAGATTCTGTTTCTGGTGCTCGTTCTCCCCGTTAATCTGCATTCCGGCAAGACCTGGTTGCAAGTGGCACAGACCCCATTAACACTGTTCAGAGCTGATCCGAGGGGAGGGATGAGGGTTGAAACCCTGACGGAATTTGGGCAATCAATCAGCGCTGCGATGCGCGCGCAGCCTTTCCTTGGTTTCGTTTCCGCTTTTGCAATCGGCCAGCAGAAGGGGACGCAAACGTTAAACAGTCAAACGTGTAACTGTTAATCATTAATGGTTTACACAGGTAACGATTAACTGTTTGCACAGTTGAACGTTAAACTTCTACACGTTGGTTTTTTTTATCACGCCCTTACAATGTACGTTTCCGCAGTGGGAAAAAGTTCCACCCCATCAAGGCACGCCAGCCAATCAGGGGAGACCGACGAAGCGAGCTCGCCTGGTAGTGGGGATTGCTAAGAGTTCTGCAACCGGGTGTGTCTGCTGTGTGCTTGCTACAGTGGGGAGGGAGAAACTCCGATGAAGAGGGCACGGTTTCACAACGAACAGGTTTGGATCTGCATGCAAATTTCAAGTGGGGATTCGACCTATGATTGGTTGTTGTGGGTTTTTTGGGCTGTGTGGTGGTGGTTTAGTATGGCCACGGTCTGGTATCTCTCCCCCCCCCCCAACATTTCACCTGCATCTCTGGCTGGCATCTTCACAGGTATGACACAGCGCTGCAAGACCCACTGTGCCACGGAGAGGAACCCATCTGGTCGTGGCATGCCTCTGAAGATGCCAGCCATAGATGTAGGCAAAACATTAGGAATAAACACTACCAGACCATGCCCACACAGCCTGGAATTCCACAAAACCTGATTGATTCCAGTCATGAAAGCCTTTGACAATTCTCTATGATCTTTATCATAAAGATGAGTGGGGTACCTAGAGTGTTGCAAGGTAGCGTGATGTCCCTTCTTGGTTTTCACCCAGAAATGACATTATGACACATGATGTCATAATGATGTCATTTTCCAGAGTCCTTGCCCTGAAAAGCTCCTTTCCCATGGCAACCTTTCCATGATTCTAGCTTGACATTCTATCCAAAATAGCACACTGACTCAGCAGCAATGTATGTTTTTGATGTTCGCTAATGCTGTAATGACGCGAGTCAGGTCATGTTTCCAGAAAAACATAAGAATGTTTTTCTGGAAACAAAGGAAATACTTCCGCATTTATTAATTTATCTGCATTATGTATAGATTGCCTTTCTCACTGGGACTTGAGCCAATACAATCAACGGGCCTTTCCCCACTTACCTTAAGCCCGTGCTACTTGAGGAGAGTAGCGCGGGGTCCCCGGCACTCCCCACGACAGGGGCGGTGACAGCGCAGCCACCCCGACGCTGCCGCTGTCGCACCCCCTCAGCTTGCGGCATCCCAGGCGCTCTTCTTAACGGTGCCTTTTGATGGGGACGCCCGGGCGCCACCTGGGATGCCGTGTGCTGAGAGCAGCACGCGGCATAGGGGGGATTGAAGAGAGTGGGGAAAGGCCCAACAAGACAAGCTGTTTGATAACCAATGAAACAGGATCTGGGTTGTAGAACCAGCCCAAAGTCCAAAAAAACAGAACTGAAGCCCAGCGTGTTAAGATGACGCATTAAATGATGCAAAATTATACAGCGGGATCCATCCCGCAACAAAGTATGCACAGTAGCACGGAACACGCTCCCCAACCATTTATCCAAGCAACTTTTAAACAGCACTACCCTCTTGCCTATGTAGAAAAGCTCTCTAGAATAATTTTATTTATTTATTTATTTTTATTATTTATATTTGTATACCGCCCTCCCTAAAGGCTCAGGCTTTATTTATCTATATATTAGATTTTAAACCTCCCATCCCCGAAGGGCTCTGGCCGGCGTACAGCAGGCCTGCAACAACAATACATAATAACATTAAACACAGCAGGCTAAAAACAACAATTTTAAAACAAATTTAAAACAATTTACAAATCTATAACCATAAAAAATGGCAAATTGCATTTTTGCCACCTCTATTAATTTTACGAACACAAGGGGGCAAATAATCTACCTGCCCATGCTGTTTGCCATCAATACACTATGCGTGTGTTTGTAATTGCACCTCTGTAGAAAGCATGGCGTGCAAAACAGCCCAAGAACAAGTGAAGATAGGCCTTGACCTTTCAAAATCCCAAACAGCTGAAAATACCAAGTGGACCTGTAGGAATGTGTAGCATTTATTATGACAATGTGTGCTGCATCTATCATGCTCACAATTGATGCAACCATCTAGCCAGCCGTGGCCCCAGTGAGTCTAGATGCTTGGAGCCAGATGCCAAAAATACAGAGCTGTCTACTTTGGTCTTCCCCGAAGAAACAGGTTTTCTGAAGAGCTCTTCCTCTTAACCTCTCCATGACACCCCCAGGTCATGCTGGTGTTGATGGCCCTAGATACCTTTGCTCCACAGGTGAACACTGCACATTAATTCCCAGGTACCAGCCAGAAACAGATAATATTTTAAGACCATAATGAATGAACAGAACATTTTCAGGGTAAGAGCCCCTGCAGCCTGGGCTCAGATAAAATAACCCGACAACAGTGCCATTTGTGCTGCTGAAGTTAATGTTCAGTATGGACTAAAAAAATATATCATTTTTTGTCAGATTATTTGACTTCCCCTCCTCAACCTCACAGCCAGTGTAAATCTTGGAGTTCACCTGCTCAGATTACCGGTTTCTGGGATGGCCTTGCATTTTTCCCCAAACTAATCTTTGGGTGGAGAAAAGCAAAGAGGGAGAAAACTGGAAGAAAACTGGGAGAAAACTGACTACACAGAGAAGCCATTGAAATTCACAAGCACATGGACAACTTCAACAGGAAGGAAGAAACCATGAAAATGAACAGAATTTGGCTGCCAGTGTTGAAAAACTCTAGAATCAAGACAGTGACTAATCAGCTCCACACAAACACAGGACAACTATAGACAATAGCAACCAAAGAAACAAAGACCAGGATACTTCTATTCAGATGCATTCACCTATTGACCTTGCTATCTTCATTGTTACTCCCAGGCTACAGACTTCTTTGTGACTCACAACCAGGCTACTCTATTCAGAGGGCCTCACTTTTTGACCTCACAGTATATATACTCCACTTGCTTTCCATTCCTACTATCAGATCCTCTGAAAATACCAGCCACAGATGCAGGCGAAACGTCAGGAGAGAATGCTGATAGAACACGGCCATACAGCCCGGAAACCACACAGACAGCACCCCAGTGATTCTGGCCATGAAAGCCTTTGACAATACATTAAACTGAAAGTAATGACTTAAAATGGTTCTCTAGCTGCCCCTCCCCACGACAGACACCTTGTGAGGTAGGTGGGGCTGAGAGAGTTTTGAGAGAACTGTGACTGGCCCAAGGTCACACAGCAGGCTTCATGTGGGAGAGTGGGGAAATAAATCAAGTGCACCAGGTAAGCATCGGCCATTCACATGGAGGAGTGGGGAATCAAACCCAGTCCTCCAGATTAGAGTCCACCTGCTCTTAACCATTATGCCACACTGGCTCCTGAGAGCCAGGAGAGAAAACGTGGAAAGGATGAAATAAAATAGAAGACTATTACAATTCATTTTCAGATGGAATATCAAAATGGGCAAAGGTAAACTTAGGGATCTCTTTGGAGGGTTCTCTAAGAACACCAGCAGATCCCTCAGTCCTGTCTAGAGATGCCAACCTCTAGGTGGGAACTGAGGATTCACCGGAAGTTTGTCTCTAGACTAGAGAGATCAGTTCCCTGGAGAAAATGACCGCTTTGGAATCCCCAGTTGTGTGTGTGAAGCCCCACTGGTTCAATGTTTCATAGATATACAACATGCTCTGGATACTTTTGGAATCGCAGCGCTTGCAACAGTCGAAAGGAGTGTGACATGTCAGAATGTTAAACAGATACTTTTACAATTGGAAGGACTTTACATATTCAAACTACATTCTATGGAGCCATCTGGGCTGAATCGAAGCATAGATTATTCAGATTTCCTTTAGAAGCATACCGGTGTTTTGGACATTAATTGCGCCTGTATTTACATGAGCAGAGCTAAGCTGCACGGCTCTTCCTTTGAGGACAGAATGCGAGACACGGGAGAATGCAGTCGTTTGCCGTCTCTTGCCTAGAAAACCCTACAGGGTCTCATAAATTAGCTGTGATTTGATGGCACTTTCTACCACCAACACCCAGTGCTAGCAAGCAACTAGCAGAAGGTTTAGGGGTGATGTCAGTTCTGGGTTCGCACCAGATGTGACATCATCACATTGGTGTGACTCTTTAGGATGTCCCTGAAACTCTACTGTTTTACCAGAGTTTTTTTTTTTGGGGGGGGGGGGCATCCCGGAGCACTGTGCCAATGCAGTGAGATTTTTCACTGTTCATGCCGGAAGTGACAGGCAATGCCTCTTCTTCCCCCATTCCCTCCCCCACCATAGCAGAAGATCAGGCAGCCCTAATTCTATTACTGATGCCTATTCTGCTGACAAAAGCTAATCCAGATTGCTCCAGAGAATGAGCTACTGTCTAGCACATAGAGAATTGCTTAGATCTGGTGAGCTTGGCATTTCTGGCGTGAATACAGTGTCAAGTTGGGAGTGGGTTGGATCCTACCAGTTTTTCTGCTTGATGGCCCCCACCCCACCCCATTACAGCCCCTGCCCCACAATTCCTTGAACAGTCTTTTTGGCTGTAAAAGGAGTTTCTTTTCCCTCTGTTCCCAACCTGGGGAAGGGGTTTAAAAATAACATCAACTAGTAAGCAGCATCCCATTTAGCTTCTCTTAAAAGCGATAGCCATGCACTGGGCAGAGGTATTCCAGAGGTCCAAGCAATACAGTTTGGTTGCCAATTGAGCTGGCAAAAGATACCTCTCTCTTGTAATGGAGGATTAAGGTGTGGGAATGAGCAGCCAAACTTTTCATGGCACGGGAGTCAATAACATCAGCTGGTAAACAGTATCCCATCAAGCTTCTCTTAAAGGGGACAGATGGTTTTTTTTCCCCTCCCGGAAACTGGCAACTCTTACAAAGGGTTACTCAAATGTGTCCAGTACGAAATTTTCAAATTGGTATCCTAAAGTTAAGAAAAACAAAATCTATTCTCGGTCCCTAACTGATCTCTCCGATCCCTCTTGAAGAAAGGCATTCACCAACCTGCGCTTTCAATCATTTCCTACCGAATCCGAGGGATTGGTATCTTTGCCCGGGTAGAAGACCTAGCTCATTACTGTGTTTCCCCGAATATAAGACAGTGTCTTATATTAATTTTTGCTCCCAAAGATGTGCTATGTCTTATTTTCTTATATTCCCCGAATATAAGACAGTGTCTTATATTAATTTTTGCTCCCAAAGATGCGCTATGTCTTATTTTCAGGGGATGTCTTATATTTCTGTATTCTGTTTGTCAGGCATGCTTCCAAACAAAAACTTTCCTACGTCTTACTTTTGGGGGATGCCTTATATTTCGCACTTCAGCAAAACCTCTACTATGTCTTATTTTCCAGGGATGTCTTATATTCGGGGAAACAGGGTATATCCTACATTGCCCCTTTTATGACTGCATCCAAGGTAACTCCTGTAATTTTTATTTTATTTTGAAATTAACGCTTTGGAGGATAACAAGGTGTGTCTTTTCTTGGCAAATGTTTTCCCTGTGGTTGCTGTTACGCTGGCCGCTTTTATGTTTTTAGCTACTATTTTAAGGAGGACATTAGTTGCAGATCAAAAAGGTTAAACCTACACTGTAATGTGTGAAGTTTATGGTTTTGTATTGTTAAATCTGGTATCGTTTTTATCTGAGACCCCTTCTGCACATGCAGAATAATGCACTTTCAGTCCATAAGAATGCACTTTCAATCACAAGTGGATTTTGCTATTCCACACAGCTGCAAAGTGGATTGAAAGTGCATCGAAAGTGCATTATTCTGCATGTGCGGAAGGGGCCTTAGCGTATTTATGGGATTTAAGGATGTTGTGCTGGCCTATGCCTGACAATAAAATCACTATTGCTACTCTAATGGCAAGCAACGGCAGCATAAACACATCCTGACACCCAACAGACTAAGCCAAAAAAAAAAATTCCACATAGGCATCAGTAAAAAGAAATTCTCTGCTTCAAAACACCTAAACTCTGACGCACACCTCTGCCAGAATATTCTCTTCCTTAAGGGACTGTTGCTTGCATTCTTTTGAATGCAGCCCCCCCCCCCAACCACAGGCGCTGCAACAGCTGAAATCACACCCAGAGGGAGGAAAATATCTAACCCCAAATCCTCCCTGGCGTTTCCGCCATGCTCTTTTCTCAAGGCAGCCCGTCCCCTTTCCTGCCTCCTCTACAAGCCATTGTGCGGCTGGAAGTCCAGCGATTGCCACCCACCTGTTTGCATCGATCATCTCCTCTCCCAGACTGGCCAGGCGCTCTCTCTGCCGCTGTGGGCAGAATCCCCTGTTCAAAACACAAGCTGCAAGCTCAGCGCCCGGCGGCTCTGCCAGAGGTGGCCCAGAGCCTGTGGTCAGCTTTGCGACTGAACCCGACGGGCCCCGAACAATGAGAACTGCTAAGCGAAACTCTATTGTGTCCCTCTGGAAGCGCTGCTTCGGCTGGCCCTGCTGCCAACCCTGTGGGGTTTTTCTCCCTGGTAGGGAGAGCCCTCGGCATCCCAGCTGCACACCTGCAGAGCTTCTGTGGCTCCCCTAGTATTGAGCAGAGAGATGCCAAACCCGTGGGAGAGATTCTTCTGACCTCCTGGGAGCCCTCTCTGAAAATCCCCGGGATACTTTTTAGAGGAAATTCTGAGAGACCCATGAGGGGGGCTTTTCGGTCTTTTTAGAAGAAGAAGAAGAGTTTGGATTTATATCCCCCTTTTCTCTCCTGCAGGAGACTCAAAGGGGCTTACAATCTCCTTGCCCTTCCCCCCTCTCAACAAACACCCTGTGAGGTAGGTGGGGCTGAGAGAGCTCCGAAGAACTGTGACTAGCCCAAGGTCACCCAGCTGGCGTGTGTGGGAGTGCACAGGCTAATCTGAATTCCCCAGATAAGCCTCCACAGCTCAGGCGGCAGAGCAAGGAACTTAACCCGGTTCCTCCAGGTTAGATACATGAGCTCTTAACCTCCTACGCCACACTGCTGAGAGGACCACATGATGGTGGTGGTGCGGGAGGAAGAGTTATGTCCACCCCCCACATAATTGATAGGCCTGGACCAAGGAGAAGAAGAAGAGTTGGATTTATATCCCCCCTTTTTCTCCTGTAAGGAGACTCAAAGAGGCTTACAAACACCTTTCCCTCCCCCCGCTCAACAAATACCCTGTGAGGTGGGTGGGGCTGAGAGAGCTCCGAAGAACTGTGACTAGCCCAAGGTCACCCAGCTGGCATGTGTTGGAGTGCACAAGCAAATCTAGTTCCCCAGATAAGCCTCCACAGCTCAAGTGGCAGAGTGGGGAATCAAACCCAGTTCTCCAGATTAGAGTGCACTTGCTCTTAACCACTACAAAACGCTGGCTCTCACAGAGACACAAGAATCAAACTAGAATTTTCTAAAATCTGTAGGAGAGAGGGAAGGCGGAGCAGGTTGGCATTCCAGTAAGTGGGAATTGCAGTAATTGGATCCTTGTGGGGACTCACTGGCCACACGCAACCGTGCCCTTTAGGGAACAAGCTGACGTGTGCACAGACGCTTTCTTTGATGTGATTTGTGGGACTTTCTGTCTTGACTGTCATGGAATCTTAGGCATCCCAGACACTCTTGCCTCTGGGGGTAGAGTCAAAGGTCAAACAGAAGAACTGCTCAGCATGAATGATTCCCACCCCCCTGCGGAAGGAAGATTAGGATTCCAGCGTGCTTCTTAGAGTAATCATCACCAAAGAGGAGGAAGAGGAGGAGAAGAAGAAGACGACAACGAATTTGGATTGAGAGGAGGAGGAGGGGGAGAAGAATAAGAATAAGAATAAGAATAAGAATAAGAATAAGAATAAGAATAAGAATAAGAAGAAGAAGAAGAAGAAGAAGAAGAAGAAGAAGAAGAAGAAGAAGAAGAAGAAGAAGAAGAAGAAGAAGAAGAAGAAGAAGAAGAAGAAGAAGAAGAAGAAGAAGAAGAAGTCTATAAAAAAGGCTATAAAATTATGCATGGGGTAGAAAATGTTGACAGAAATTTTTCTCTCTTTCTCACAATCCTAGAACCAGGGGGCATTCCTTGAAAATGCTGGGGGGAAGAATTAGGACTAATAAAAGGAAACACTTCTTCACGCAACGTGTGATTGGTGTTTGGAATATGCTGCCACAGGAGGTGGTGATGGCCACTCACCTGGAGAGCTTTAAAAAGGGCTTGGACAGATTTATGGAGGAGAAGTCGATCTATGGCTCCCCATCTTGACCCTCCTTGATCTGAGGTTGCAAATGCCTTAGCAGACCAGGTGCTCGGGAGCAGCAGCAGCAGCAGCAGCAGGCCATTGCTTTCACCTCCTGCATGTGAGCTCCCAAAGGCACCTGGTGGGCCACTGCGAGTAGCAGAGTGCTGGACTAGATGGACTCTGGTCTGATCCAGCAGGCTAGTTCTTATGTTCTTATGTTCTTAAGAAGAATTTGGATTTATATCCTGCTTTTCTCAACTGTAAGGAATCTCATAATGGCTTACAAACTCCTTCCCTTCCTCTCCCCATAACAGACCCCTTGTGAAGTAAGTGGGGCTGAGACAGTTTTGAAGAATGGTGACTAGCCCAAGGTCACCCAGCAGGCTTCATGTGTTGGAGCAGGGAAACAAATCCAGTTCGCCAGATAAGAAGCCACCACTCAAGTAGAGGAGTGGGAAATGGAACCCGGTTCTCCAGATTAGAACCCACCTGCTCTTAACCTCTATATGCTGGACACATTAGGGAGACATTGGGGTAAATTCAGATGTAATGTTTTCAGCTTGAAAGTCACACAACTCACTCAGTACACACCATGTGTTTCCCTTTCTTCAGACAAAAAATTTTTTTTTGAGTCCTGAATTTTTTCAGCAAGAAACTGTTTCATCTAGTGAAAAGTCGGCAGAGGATGACACCAATTGGCTAACGCCCGTGCCGTTACCCATGCACTTCCCCCTGCGCAATCTGTGGAACTTTTTTTTTGCAGTTGTTTACGAAAAAAGTGTGCGGGTTTGTAAAAATCAAGGCAAACAAATGAATCAAGAAATAGATGCCCCCCCCCCCCATTTTTTCAAAAAGGCAAGCTTGAAACATGACGACAAACGATTTAATTTTGTTGTATCACCGCCCAGAGCCCTTCGGGGATAGGGCGCTATACAAAATCAATCAATCAATCAATCAATCAATCAATCAATCAATCAATCAATCAATCAATCAATAAAAGATAGATAGATAGATAGATAGATAGATAGATAGATAGATAGATAGATAGATAGATAGATAGATAGATAGATAGATAGATAGATAGATAGATGGCAGAATCAGAATTTGATTTGCATATATATCATATACATTGCAAATCCATGTCGTACCGTGCATATTGTGAGACCAGGCTCTCCAGTTGCCAACTCTGGGCTGGAAACTTCCTGGGGATCTGGGAGTGAAGCTTGGTGTGTGTGTGTGTGTGTGTGTGTGTGTGTGTGTGTGTGTGTGTGTGTGTGTGTGTGTGTGTGTGTGTGTGTGTAGTTTTGGGAGGCAGCTCAGCACGGATCGGAAACCATAGAGTTCATGTTGCCGTTTTCTCTGGGGGAGCTGATTTCTGCAGTCTAGAGGACAGTCGCGACTCTGGGACAATCCCAGATCCTGCCGGAAGGTCGGCAAACCAAGCTAGGGGTGAAAACCACCCTGGTGCTGTTCTGTCTGGGCTGCATCTACCTTCAGGCAATCATTTGCCTTCGCAGAAAGCCGAATATCCCTCGATCGACAATGCCCACACATTCCAAGCCCTTCTTTTAATAGCCGGCGTATCTCTTGCTGGAAGTTGAGGAATTCGCTGGCACGGCCTTACCCCCTAATCCTCTCCCTTTGCTTCGCTGCAAGATAATTGGGGGCCCGACAAAAGGCTTGCTAGACAGCGGCTTGGGGGGGGGGGGGGGGGCAGGATTCTCATAGATGGATGAGCAGCAATAATAGCCAGAGGAGAAGTCAATGTGGCAAGTTAATCGGGGTGGGGGAGCGCTGGCCGCAAGCCAGGCCATTCAATCAATGGCTGGGCGCTTGACTCGCTTCCCTTTGCCTCTGCTGCCTGCCAATCAGCTTTTGTTCTGCTGTCAGTCCCTTGATCCTGTTGTTCAGCCCAGCTTTTCCAGGTCTGCATTCCTGACCCAGGAATCTGGTTCCAAGGTCTGATTGCCCACTATGTGACTCCCATAAATTGAAGATGAAAGATAACAGAGTCAAGCATTGAGCCGATCTTTGGGATGAGTGGATCTCTGGATGAATGTGCAAGATAGTGGCTGCCTTTCCAATCTGATTACAGACTGCATATGTGTGTTCTGAAAGACCTGGAATAGTAAAATTCTGCACTGAATAACCTAACATGTACTCCAAACAAAACTGAACTATATGTCTGATTGTGCACCTGCCGTCAGCTGGGGCACAGCGGGATATACGCCCCAAATAAAGTAAAAGGAAAGAGCGTTCATCCTCGTCATATGAGATTCTTTGTTATGCACATGTTTTCCTCGCTCCTAAACACACCACATCAAAGATCAGAGAATCTCTGCGATTTCTGCAACGAAGGTGGCCATGTGTTAATTTCTCTTTGAGGTTTTTCATTCCACCCCACCTTCCCCAATCCTAGTTCCACCATTTAAAATTGATTAGAAGGGCTTTTTGATTTTAACCTTTTTTTTAAGCGAAAGGTCTAGCAATAGAGCGATGAATCCTGCCAGTGAAATAAGGCAGGAGAAAAGACAGCTAACCAAAACAAACAAACAACAACAACAACAACAACAACAACAACAACAACAACAACAACAACAACAACAACAACAACAACAACAAGAAGGAAGCAGTGCCAAAAAGGGGGCTTACAAGCTCCTTTCCCTTCCTCTCCCCACAACATTCACCTTGTGAGGTAGGTGGGGCTGAGAGAGTTGGGAGAGAACTGTGACTAGCCGAAGGTCAGCCAGCAGGAATGTAGGAGTGCGGAAACACATCTGGTTCACCGGAGAAGCCTCAGCCACTCAGGTGGAGGAGTGGGGAATCAAACCCAGTTCTCCAGATTAGAATCCAGCTGCTCTTAACCACTATACCACACTGGCTCTCCAGTAGAGAAGCATCCATTGACATACATACTGGGTAGTTAAAGCCATTTAACCAGTTCTGATTAACAGTGTAGAAAATTGTTATGTGGCCAAAATTACCCGTGTTGGTAGAGATGTCAACCTCCAGGCAGGAGCTGGGGAATCCCCCAGAATTACAGCATCTCCAGACTATAGAGATCAGTTCTCCTGGAGAAAATGGCTGCCTAGGAGGGAGGACTCTATGGTATTGTAACCCTCTGAGGTCCCAGTCTTCCCTAAACCCCAGCCCCAAATTTCCAGGGGTTTCCCAATCTGGGTCTGGCAATCCTGCTCCTTCATCAGTGGTGGGATCCAAAAATGTTAGTAACTGGTTCCCATGGTGGTGGGATTCAAACTGTAGTGCCAATGGGGCTGGGCGGGGCACGACGGGGGCGTGGCCTGGCATTCCGGGGTGGGGCATTCCTGGGCGGGGCATGTAGCAGGGGGCTGCCCAGCAGCTGCGCCAGTCACCTTAGGCCGAATGCGAATGCAGGCAGAGCGCCAGGCCTGCCACGCCTGCCGGTGCACCTCTCCTGCTAGACTGCTTCAAGTTCTGCGCGCTACTGCTGAGAGGAGGGGCGTAACTAAGGCCAAAATCACGTGGCAAAATCACCCATTAGTAACCCCCTCTCGGCACACGCAAATAATTAGTAACCTGCTCTCGGGAACCTGTGAGAACCTGCTGGATCCCACCTCTGCCCTTCATCCCCTGCTGGCAGCCGGGGGCGGTGGGGGGGGTGGTGGAACTTGGCAACTTTGTTTGGTATATTTGGTTCAGGGAGATGGAGTCAGGATGGGGAGAGCTTGAAGGAATGTGCGGAGTCTATTCCTGGTTCCCTCAGTGACAACTGGTGATAGTATTTTGGGACCGGGAAGAAGGGGGAGGGTGTCTTTTAGCAGGCAACTGTGAGAGGAACCCAGCCTTCAAGAAGTATCCCTGCTTGCGGGGAGGGGTGGTAAAAAAATTTCCCAAGAGGCTTGGGATGTTAATGAGCCATTGTGAGTACAGCTCTGCAGGAGTCGAGAAGCAGAGGTATCCAGGTTCGATTCCCCACTCTGCCACACAGGCTTGCTGGGTGACATTGGGACCGTTACACACTTTCAGCCAAAACTAGAGTCCGCCTTCCGAAGCAGCCATTCTTTTCCGAGGGAAACTGACCGTTGTCAGCTGCAGATGTTGTAATAGTGGGGTATCTCTTGCCACCCCCCGGATGTTCCATAATGGGAGTGGGGTAGGCAGAGGTGGGATCCAGCAGGTTCTCACAGGTTCCCGAAAGTAGGTTACTAATTATTTCCGTGTGCCGAGAGGGGGTTACTAATTGGTGATTTTGCCACGTGATTTTGGCCTTAGTTACGCCCTCCTCTCAGCAGTAGCACGCAGAACTTGAAGCAGTCTAGCAGGAGGTGCACCGGCGTGCGTGGCAGCCTGCGCCTGCCTGCATTCGTTTCCCGCCCAAGGACCGGCGCAGCGGCTGCGTCTTTGCCACAGCCCCGCCTAGGAATGCCCCGCCCCTGGAATGCCCGGCCACGCCCCCGTCGTGCCCCGCCCAGCCCCATTGGTGCTACGCCACAGTTTGAATCCCACCACCATGGGAACCTGTTACTAAAATTTTTGGATCCCACCACTGGGGGTAGGGAGCTTGAAGGTTAACCAACAACAAAAAAAGCACCAATAAGGCTAGTGCAGGGGTAGGGAACCTGCGGCTCTCCAGATGTTCAGGAACTACAATTCCCATCACCCTCTGTCAGCATGGCCAATTGGCCATGCTGGTAGGGGCTGATGGGAATTGTAGTTCCTGAACATCTGGAGAGCCGCAGGTTCCCTACCCTTGGGCTAGTGGTATATAATTACCAATCACTTGTAATATCCAATAAACATATCTTAAACAAGCTCTTATACAGCAAAAAAAAAAATCTCACAGAAGTCTTTACAAAAGAACAGTAAAGCAAATCGTCCCTCTACAAAAGGCACACAATAATTTTACCATCGGAAACTGTTTTCCCCTTCTTCTGAGCATAGGTGACTGGGGGAATGGGCAGTAGTTGTGAATGTCCTGTTTTGCTCAAGGGGTTGGACTGGATGACCGCTTGGCGTCCCTTCCAACTCCTCTTCTTGCCCTGTTCACTGGTTGTACACCGAACCATCTGCCAGCCCCCTCCCAGAATTTGACCACTCCCAGGTTTTGACCATTGGGGTGTGATGCCAGACGCCCCTATTATTAATTATTATTAATTATTAACTATTTATTGTAGGATGCTGCTGCTATAGTTTTAAGGTTTTGTATTTTTAACTGGGGTTATTTGATTTGTTTTATTATGGTTGTTGTTGTTTTGTTGTACACCGCCCTGAGCCCTTCGGGGGTAGGGCGGTTTATCAAATTGAAGAAGAAGAAGAAGAAGAAGAAGAAGAAGAAGAAGAAGAAGAAGAAGAAGAAGAAGAAGAAGAAGAAGAAGAAGAAGAAGAAAAAAGAAAAAGAAAAAAGGAGAAGAAAGAAGAAAGAAGGAGGAGGAGGAGTTTGGATTATATCCCCCCTTTCTCTCCTGTAGGAGACTCAAAGGGGCTTACAATCTCCTTGCCCTTCCCCCCTCACAACAAACACCCTGTGAGGTAGGTGGGGCTGAGAGAGCTCCGAGAAGCTGTGACTAGCCCAAGGTCACCCAGCTGGCATGTGTGGGAGTGTACAGGCTAATCTGTATAATAATAATGTTTCTATGTTAATTTATCTCTTGTGCATCTGATCACAGAGTCCCTGCTCCATACGCGGTGCGGTCCTGACACGCAGAAATTTAGTAAGCAGGGCTTTTCCTGGTCTGGAGAAAGTGTCAGTAATTCAATTTCTGTATTTTGGGTTTCCGAGACAGGATTAAGAGAAGAGTCAATCAAGAAAATCCTTGTGTGAGCTAAATGCTTAGAAAACAACAGTGTGCCAACCCCATGAATGCTTCTACAAATCTGCACTGTATAGCTCCAATGATAAAGAAACGATTACAACTCAAATGTGTTGCTTCACAGCGTTCTGTTTACTGATATGCTGCTTGTAATGCTTTAGAAAGAACTGAAGCTTAATAACTATAGGCACTTTGATTTAATCTTCGCTATTGAGTAATATCACTTGATCTGTCCAGCCCCCGTCAGGAGTTTCTCTGCCCCTGGCTCCCACTGTCTGCCACCCCTGCTATGACCGGTGAGAGAAAATACAGAAAAAACTGCAGTTGGTCAATGGCATGACATCACTTCCGGGTTTTCCCAGGAAGTGACATCACACTGTGGTCAATAGTGCCCTTGATCTGCTGGCTCTCAGGCTGTGCCTGGCAACCCTACGGTGTACAATCTGGAGAACAACTAACTAACCAGCCAACAACCAGGTCATCCTATAGCTCAGGGATGGCAAACCTTTTCGAGACCGAGTGCCCAAACTGCAACCCAAAACCCACTTATTTATCGCAAAGTGCCAACACGGCAATTTAACTTGAATACTGAGGTTTTGGTTTAGAAAAACGGTCGGCTCAGAGGCGCACGTTACTCGGGAGTAAGCTTGGTGAAGCAACCATGCAACGCTTCGAATGGGTGAATCAAAATCCTAGGAGTGTTTACTCAGAAGAAACCCCATTGCCAGCAACTGAGCTTACTCCCAGGTAAAGGATCGTGCCCAGGCCAGCCTAGATGTGTGTGTGTGTGTGTGGGGGGTGATTTTCCACACCCCCATGAACTGTGTGCACGTGTGCCCACAGAAAGGGCTCTGAGTGCCACCTCTGGCACCCATGCCATAGGTTCGCCACCGCTGCTATAGCTTTTACCAATCAGAAATCTTTCTCTCTTGGATCAGGAATTCCGAAAGCAAGATGGATTAGGGTTTCTTGGATGCCTCTTATTATCTTGCTGCTGTTTTTAAAGGATTTAACTATATTTATTTGTATCGAGATTTGTGTTGTACACGGCCCAGAGCCCCTCGGGGATGGGGCGGTATAAAAGTTTAAATAATAAATAATAAAATAAATAAAATAAATAAAAACTGTAGCCTGGCAGGCCCTTTCTTGCGGCCAAGAGAATGAAGGTAAAACGCACAAAGACATTGGAATGGCGGCTGTGTTAAAATTTCATCTATTGTTCCCAGATTCATCCCGCAGTCGCTACTAGCTCAAGGTGGTTCATAGAATCATAGAGCTGGAAGACGCCCCAAGCAAGGGCCATCCAGTCCAACCCCCTGCCTTGCAGGAACACACAATCAAAGCCCTCCTGACAGATGGCCACCCAGCCTCTCTTTAGAAACCTCCAGAGAAGGAGACTCCACCACCCTCCGAGGTAGTTCAGGCGGTTCTCCTTTCTGCCATTTTGCTTACAACAACCCAGCGAGGTAAGCGGACCCACAGTCACCCGAGGAACGTCATCTCTTTCATATCCATTGATCCCAGTCCAAACAGTCCCAGTCGCGTGGGATGTCTACAGCGGCACGTGCAAACACTGGCGTAATGCCCATTGGGCAAGGTGGGCAGCTGCCCAGGACATCACTTTGTGGGGGGGGCATCAAATGCTGGGTTCGTTTTGGGGTATTTTTAGTTGTTTTCCATTTTTGGCCTGCAGGGGGCGCAGTTTTTAGGCTAGCGGCACCAAATTTTCAGCGTATCATCAGGAGACCGTCCTTATGCTACCCCCCCAAGTTTGGTGAGGTTTGGTTCAGGGAGTCCAAAGTTATGGACTCCCAAAAGGGGTGCCCCTATCCCCCATTGTTTCCAATAGGAGCTAATAGGAGATGGGGGCTACAGTTTTGAGGGTCCATAACTTTGGCCCCCCTGAACCAAACTGCACCAAACCAGGGGGGTATCATTAGGGCAGTCTCCTGATGAGACCCTGAAAGTTTTGAGACTGTGCCTTCAGAAATGTGCCCCCCCTAATCTGCACACGGCTGAGCCAGGAAGTTTGCACCTGGGACAAAGGAACTAACAGGGTTAGGAGAAGGATGGAGCAACTGAGTAACCCGGGCTTAACCCACCTGGGGATGGATTTGCATCCAGTCTGGGAGATCAAGACAAGGCTTTAAAGAAAAAAGTCTAATTGTCTGGTGGCAGCACGTGGACCTGATTTGGGCTATTTGCTAGACCGGAGGACGACTGGAAGTCCACGAAAAGGAATCTCAGCTAAAGTTTATGCCTGCTTGGAAGAAGTCAGTTGGATAAGAACATAAGAACTACCCTGTTTCCCCGAATATAAGACATCCCCGGAAAATAAGACGTAGTCGAGGTTTTGCTGAAGTGCGAAATATAAGGCATCCCCCAAAAGTAAGACATAGCAAAGTTTTTGTTTGGAAGCATGCCCGACGAACAGAACACAGAAATATAAGACATGCCCTGAAAATAAGACATAGTGCAACTTTGGGAGCAAAAATTAATATAAGACACTGTCTTATATTCGGGAAAACACAGTAGCCTGCTGGATCAGACCAAAGTCCATCTAGTCCAGCTCTCTGCTACTCGCAGTGGCCCACCAGGTGCCTTTGGGAGCTCACGTGCAGGAGGTGAAAGCAAGGGCCTTCGCTGCTGCTGCTCCTGAGCACCTGGTCTGCTCAGGCATTTGCAATCTCAGATCAATGAGGATCAAGATTGGTAGCCAGAGATTGACTTCTCCTCCATAAATCTGTCCAAGCCCTTTTAAAAGCTATCCAGGTTAGTGACCGTCACCACCTCCTGTGGCAGCATATTCCAAACAGGTCAATCCGGTTTCATTCAATGAGCTATTCGATGACCCTCAGCTCCCCGCAGAGCTCTGAGCTGAGTGAAAGAATTTCCTTATCGGTGTCCGCAAACCATCCTCGGAATTTATTCCCGTCGACCTTCTCCCGTCCCCCCATAAAGCCCCTCCGAAGCAACTTACAGAGAGTTCCCAGCAATCCCGAGAGGCGTCTTCTCGTGAAATGTATGGATTTGGAAAGGCTCGGTCCTTTAAGAGTCCTGTGGGGGAGACCTGCTCCACTCCCTATCTCTCAACGCGGCCACTGTATCTCTGGCTGGCCTCTCACAGCTGATTATATCTGGGTGTCCCGAGCTATGTTGGGAGGATGAAAAGGGTGAGCTATTTTTAGGAGCCAGCCAAACTGCTATTCCACCGGTCTGAGTCAATCATGATTCCTGGTAACCTTGGCTGGAGGGAGGGGGGGGAATAGCATCCCCCCCCCCAGCACATCATATGAGTTTGCAATGCCCAAAGGGTTTATTCATTCAGTGAGATTCCCTCCTCACTGTACTCCAATCAGGGGAAGAGGCCGAAACGTCCACGTAATGCATCAGTGGCCGACTCACGCTTCCCTGAGTCATGTTCGAAGTTGTGATTTCATGATCCCGTCGGCATTGGCTAATGTTGTCACACTGCGGGCTTTTTAAAGATGTTTAAGGCTTGTACTCCGAGTGTGACCCAAGTGTTTGGAATGAATACCATCGATGATACAAAGATGAACGGGAAGAAATGTTCAGCATTTTGTTTTTCGTGAATGCAAAATTAAACATGTTTCCCCTCTCCCGCAGCCACCCCGCTTTTTCTATTTATCCCGAGTTCACCATAGATTCCTGCTTCATTTTATACCCCCAAAGCTACAGAGACAGTAATTTATCCAGAGGACTTCTGTGTATTCCAGATATCATTCTTTTGTGCCAGCTGCATTAAGCCCTATGCATCACAGCTTTAGCTGGCCTTTAGAAACACAGGAGCATAGAGCTGGAGGTACCTAAAGGGTCATCTTGGCCATTGTGCTAATGGCCAAGAAATTCAGCTAATGGCCAAGAAATTCACTTCTACCTCCCCTCCCCACTTCCCACTCCCCTAGTGACCCCTGCTTCTTCCTCTAAAGAGTTTAGAATCAGGTCTGTAGTTAAGAACATAAGAACAAGCCAGCTGGATCAGACCAGAGTCCATCTAGTCCAGCTCTCTGCTACTCGCAGTGGCCCACCAGGTGCCTTTGGGAGCTCACGTGCAGGATGTGAAAGCAATGGCCTTCTGCTGCTCCTGCTGCTCCTGAGCACCTGGACTGTTAAGGCATTTGCAATCTCAGATCAAGGTGGATCAAGATTGGTAGCCATAAATCGACTTCTCCTCCATAAATCTATCCAAGCCCCTTATAAGAATTAGTTACCCAATTTAGCCTTGTAAAGATAACTTGTAATGTCACTCAGTGGGGATTTGAATCTGGTCTCCCAGATCCTAGCTCAGGGGTAGGGAACCTGCGGCTCTCCAGATGTTCAGGAACTACAATTCCCATCAGCCTCTGTCAGCATGGCCAATTGGCCATGCTGGTAGGGGCTGATGGGAATTGTAGTTCCTGAACATCTGGAGAGCCGCAGGTTCCCTACCCCTGTCCTAGCTCAACACCATGACAAGCTGAAAGGTATTTTCGTGGTTCCTGATTCTAATTACATCGCTTGGCTATAAAACATGCGCATGGAGCAGCTGGGATCCAGGCTGTGATTTAGACTAGCCATGATCCAGAAGCGTATTTCAGAGAAGTACACACTCATTCTCACTCAGACCCTGTGGTGCCGACTACACCGATCCGAGCATCTGAAGAGAGGAGGAATCGTCCCCGACGCATCTAGTATTAGCTGTTGCCACAGTCTGGAGCTGTGGCAAGTCTCAAACATTGACTGTTGTCTGACACAAGCTGTTTTCGCACAGGGTCCCCCAAATTGCACCCCTTCTCTGGCAGCAGGGCCAATACGCACGCACGCACGCACGCACGCACGCACGCACGCACACACAAACACACACACACTTTGTTCCCAGCTGTCACTGTATCTCCATGGCCCACACACAGCACCTTTCTCTTCGTTTCCCTTTCCCTACAGAGCCTTGTGCTCACACCACAGCAGAGCCTGCAAAGGAAGTGGGGGCGAGCCCTTTGTTAGAGGGAATGGTGTTCCCCACTGAACTGCTGGGCACCAGGGGCATAATGCCCATTGGGCAAGGTGGGCAGCTGCCCAGGGCACCACCTTGTAGGGGGCATCAAAATGCGGGGTTCGTTTTGGGGTATTTTAGTGGTTTTCCATTTTTGGCCTGCAGGGGGCGCAGTTGTTAGGCTAGCGGCACCAAAATTTCAGCGTATCATCAGGAGACTGTCCTTATGCTACCCCCCAAGTTTGGTGAGGTTAGGGTTAGGTCGTGGTGGAGTGGCCGCCCATGGGGGCGGGGGGGCATCCAACTCAGGTTTTGCCCAGGGCTACAGTTTGCCTCATTACGCCCCTGCTGGGCACCATTTTGAAAACAGAGCTCCTCCATTACGGTTGTCAGCATAGCCTTGGCAAATGCAGGGTGGAGCCTGTGGAGGGAGGAGCTTGGGAAGGATGTGCAGTATCCTCTCTAGGATTTCCCCTAATCTCAATGATAAAGACCGTAAAGACACAGGGAAATTCCTTGCCCATCACGATGAAGGCTGAACTGAAGCCTAGGTGTCAAACTCACGGCCCTCCAGATGTTATGGACTACAGTCCCCATCACCCCCTGCCAGCATCATGCTGGCAGGGGGGTGATGGGAACTGTAGTCCATAACATCTGGAGGACCACAAGTTTGACTCCTGTGAACTAAAGGCAGGGCTTCACCCACCCAAATGGAAAGCCTCGTCCAAACAGATGTTCTCTTACACTCCAAAGATTCCCATTTAAACCAGAGGGGGGGAAATGTTCGCGCTTCAATTCGGCGGAAAACTCCACCAAGGAACTCCAAAGGAAGAGAAAGAGAAGAAAAGAGAAAGAGAAAGAAGAAGAAGAAAGAAAGAGAGGAGGAGGAGGAGGAGGAGGAGGAGGAGGGAGGAGTAGAAAGAAGAGTTTGGATTTATATCCCCACTTTCTCTCCTGAAGGAAGGAGACTCAAAGGGGCCGACAGTCGCACTTGCACTTCCTGCCTCCTGGCAAACACCCTGTGAGGTGGGTGGGAGGGCTATGAGAGAGCTCCGCGAAGCTGTGACCCCAGCCAGGTCACCCAGCTGGCGTGTGTGGGAGTGCACAGGCTAATCTGAATTCCCCAGATAAGCCTCCACAGCTCAGGCGGCAGAGCTGGGAATGAAACCCGGTTCCTCCAGATTAGATACACGAGCTCTTAACCTCTACGAGCCATGCTGGTCATGAGCACAACATCATGTGGACCTGCTCTAATCTGGGGGCATCCTGCCCTGCTTTCCAGGCGGGGAAAATTCCCAGAGCAGAAGCAGCCAAAATATGCTCCTATATTTATAGCACGTTCATAGTGGTGACCTCACACGCTGTTCAGTGTTTCCCTTTCAGTGCCATTGAAGCTCCAAACCTTTGTGTCATGTTCGACCTATTAGGAATGGCATGAAGAGACACATTAGCAAGGTTCCCCCCCCCCCCCTCTGTCTCTGACTCTTGTAACTTTAGAAACCAAGATTATCCTTTAAGGTTGATTGACAGTACAAAAGGACAGAGAGACAGGAGAAAACACTTCTGTATACAACATACCTCATTTGCCAGAAGACGTGACCCTCCATTTAAGATTGATTGATTGATTGATTGATTTACTTACTTACTTACTCATTCATTCATTCATTCATTCATTCATTCATTCATTCATTCATTCATTCATTCATTCATTCATTCATTCATTCATTCATTCATTCATTCATTCATTCATTCATTCATTCATTCATTCATTCATTCATTGTTTCATCTTATATACCGCCCTATCCCCAAAGGGCTCTGGGCGGTGCACGACAAAATCAAATCGTAATACAGCTAAACACCAACAAGATTAAACAATTAAACGTCCATACAAATAAATTACCAATCCCTTTTAAAAAAAACAGTGGTGAAAATCAAATTCAAACTACAGAAGATTGTGACCCATAAAAAAAGTTTTACACCAAGATTTTGTTCAATGACTGTATGTAACCGTAACTTGTGTCCAAATTGATGATTGACCTCTATTTTCTTTTCTTTTGGATTGCACAAGGTGGAGGAAATCCAAACTAGTCTTCTTTACAGGTAAGTAGGCTATATTGTGGGTTCCGCTATTGTGAGATATAGTGGTAACTACTTTCTTAGACAGCTTAAAAAAAAAAGTAAATATAAAAATCACCATTGAACAGCTGTTTGCTCTGATAGATAAATTGAATCTCCAACTGCAGTTGCACTATTTTCTGAATATTAGAAGCTTGGGATTCGTTTTCTTCTTGCCTTGCCTGGCAGTTTTCAAAAAAGCTTCTGGATTTCTGAACTAGAAAAAAGTGTCTCTGGATCTTGAGTGTTTCTTATCGCCTTCATATTTGTTTGAAAGCGGGGGGGGGGGGGGGGAGGTTTCTGAAAATGCAATATTATTTTCATACCACCAGAGGGCAGCCTAAGCCTTCCCAATAGCAACAACCCTGTTAACAAATAACCACAGAAGATATTTTAAGGGGTACTTCAACCAATTGGTCAATAAATAATGGACCTCTTTTTGTTACAGCTGTTATAGCGAGCGCGTGCTATTGTTATACCCTAGAAATAAAACTCCTCTTTTCTTCCTCTCCTGGCCCCCTCTGCATTTTAAAGAAGGATACAAAAATAGAAATGCAAGAAAGAAGAGAGGAAATTACTTAGGTGAGGACGCTATTGCTGGGATGGCCCATTCCCTTAGTTGTCTCCTGTCCAAGAATCCATGTTTGCCTTTCCTGCCTTTGAGAAGTGTTTGGTGCTAGAAATGCTCCTAGTGTCCAAACTCAAATGGCATTTTGGTTTTCCATTAACTGCTTCCTTGGAGGACGCTGGCTTTAAGCGATCTCTGTTTTCCTTATTTTTTGCTGTCAAGATAAGGTTTGCTGGGAGCGCTCCATTCAGCCCCCTGGTTTTCAGTTGTTCACACTTGAGAAAGAGACGAATGCCAAGAAACAAAGTTTGATTACCCCGAATGTCACCCAAGGCACAGGATCAAACGTAGCAAACGCTGTCATTTTAAGGCCATAACGGAGGATTTGCAGGATCAATAGCTCTGCTGCCCACGGTGAAGAATATGGGGTACCGTGATCTTGGTAAGGCATGCGAAGCCATCTTGACCATAAGAACATAAGAACATAAGAACAAGCCAGCTGGAGCAGACCAGAGTCCATCTAGTCCAGCACTCTGCTACTCGCAGTGGCCCGCCAGGTGCCTTTGGGAGCTCCCATGCAGGATGTGAAAGCAATGGCCTTCTGCGGCTGCTGCTGCTCCCGAGCACCTGGTCTGCTAAGGCATCTGCAGTCTCAGATCAAGGAGGATCAAGATTGGTAGCCATAAATCGACTTCTCCTCCATAAATCTGTCCAAGCCCCTTTTTAAAGCTATCCAGGTTAGTGGCCATCACCACCTCCTGTGGCAGCATGTTCCAAACACCAATCACACGTTGCGTGAAGAAGTGTTTCCTTTTATTAGTCCTAATTCTTCCTATGTTGTTAATCCCTGTGTTGTTAACCATTCAGGACATGTTACTTGTCCAGAGTCCTCTGCTTTAGGCCTGGGCTTGGCATTTAACCATCCATGGCTAGGGTCAGTGGCGTATCTGCCAGAGGGACATGGGACAATTGACCCTGTGCGCCCCCCATTGGGTCACATGGGGGTGCCCGGCGGGGCTGCAGCAGGCTGCTCCTTCCGCTGAAGTTGCCCTGGGCCGATGTTGCCCCGGGCCAGTGTTGCCCCGGGCCAATTCAGCAGGTGTTGCCTTGGGTGCCATTTTCCCTCAGCATGCCTCTGACTAGGGTTGCCAGCTCTGAACTGTGAAATACCTGGAGATTTTTTGGGTGGAACCTGGAAAGGGCAAGGTTTGTGGAGCAGAGGGACTTCAGCAGGACATAACGCCATAGAGTTCGCCCTCTAAAGCAGGAGATTTGCAGGTGCCGCTTGGACTGGCATGGTGGAAAGAAACCTCTCCTGCAGGTGAACCTCTTCACTGCCCTTGGGAAGCTGAGGAGCGATGGGGGAAATAGCTGGCAAACGGCCTTCACAGTGATACTCAGGGATGCCAGTCTTGAGTGGGGACAGGGACAACTTCCCTGTCACTTTCAGGTTTTCCAAGGTGCCAACAAATAGGATGGCCAACCTCCAGGTGGTGCCTGGAGATATCCTGGAATTATAAGACAAAAAGAACTCGCTTTGTGGACAGAGTTTCGCTGCTTCTGGCCATCTTCTGGCTCTCAGTGCTTGGAACTAACATTCTGTGTTGTCAACTCTGAGCTGGGGAATTCCTGCACATTTGGGGGGTGGATCTAGGGCCGTGGTGGCGAACCTTTGGCACTCCAGATGTTATGGACTACAATTCCCATCAGCCCCTGTCAGCACAGCCAATTGGAGAACTTGTAGCAAAACATGGCCAATTGGCCATGCTGGCAGGGGCTGATGGGAATTGTAGTCCATAACATCTGGAGTGCCAAAGGTTCGCCACCACTGATCTAGGGGAGGTAAAATCTCAGGATCTCAGTGGGGTAAAATGACATAGTTTTCACCCTCCAAAGCAGTCATTTTCTCCTGGGATCCCCTGGACCAGGCCATTTCTTCTGCGTGCGTTGCAGAGTTTGAGATTACATCACGCACCTTCCGTTTTTGATCCTTCTTCAGGCGTTGAAACAAGAAAGGAGAACTCACCTTCTGGGCAGATCTGTTCTCCTGGAGACGGGCAGCGGGGCGGCCTCGTTCTGTTCTCTCGTCTTGTTGGCACGAGAATAAAGAGACAGCGTTCTCTTGCGGATGCTGAAACGTAGAGTCTGGACGCTGGATGGCTGCCATTTTGCCCGTCTCCGTTGGCTTCTTCCTGCGAAGGTCGGCTGGGGGTGTTTCAGCAGGGAACTCCGTACAGGTGGGATGTTATGCAAAACTGGGGGCAAAACAGGCTGGAACAAATTTCTCCCCCGTTATTGCAGAACGGCTGGTTTGGCAAAAGGCAGGACTCTTCGCGAATTTACTCCCGGACTTTTGGGTATTGCCATTCTGGAAAAAAGACTCATTCGGGGCCTGAGCAATCGCCGGCGATTTTCTGGAGAAACCTTTTCCCCTTAGTTCTGGAACCAGAAGAATGGACTTCTTAGTGCTTCTTGCTCTTTTAATGCATCAGTCCTGCAATGTTTAACCACACCGCCCTTCGAATTCCACTGGGCAGTTGGGCGGACTTTACGCACGAACAAATCCTGAATGTTATTCATGAGCCGGGCTCACTTTCAAAAATTGACACCCTGCCCTGGCGAGAAACACATCTCACCGGTCGTTTCTGCACAGCGGAAATAAAACATCTGTTTTGGAAGGTGGACTCTGTGGAATGCATTAGCTGTGCTAGTCATTCGGTCTATGCTCTTTGGTAGCTGGGAGCCAACAAGTATTTTCGCACTCCTACATTCCTGCTGGGTGACCTTGGGCTAGTCACAGTTCTCTCTGAACTCTCTCCTTCCCAACTACCTCACAAGGTGTAGTGGTTAAGAGCAGGTGGATTCTAATCTGGAGAGCCGGGTTTGATTCCCCACTCCTCCACCCGACTGGCAGAGGCTTATCTGGTGAACCAGATGTGTTTCTGCACTCCTACATTCCTGCTGGGGGACCTTGGGCCAGTCACAGTTCTCTCAGAACTCTCTCAGCCCCAACTACCTCACAAGGTGTCTGTTGTGAGGAAGGGAAAGGGGAAGGAGCTTGTAAGCCACCTTGAGTCTCCTTACAGGAGAGAAAGGTGTGGTATAAATCCAAACTCTTCTTCATCTTCTGTTACCAAGTTGGATTGGGAGATCTGAGTTCCAATTCCTGCCCTGCTGTGAAGCTTGCAGGGAGACTTTGCGCCACTAACTCTCCTTTGGCATAACCTACCTTGCAGAGTTGTTGTGAAGATCAAATGGGGAAGGGTGAAGCTTGTGACCTGCCCTGAACTCCTCAGTGATAGGAGGCAGGAACATATTCCTGAAATGTTGTCCAAGTTGAGCTTCGCTGCTCGAGGTGCGTAGAGGATTCTTGTGGTTCTGGAGTTCGGCATTCCAATGTCACAAGTCAAAAAACATCTGGGCACGAACAAAGAAGAGAAGTTAATATATTAACCCAGCAAGGTCGGTTTCCAAAGCGCCAAAGCTGGTGCTCAGGGCTGGAGGCTCATTTGGGCTGGAGGCTCATTTTCCAGAAAGGCTGCCTGTTTTGAATTCTTTTTAAAGCAACCTTTGCTACCAGGATTAAGACACTGAACGTAGACAGGCAGCCCAATCCAGAGCCCCCGGCAGAGGGACACGGCGCCGTTGCTGCACCACCTCCATCGCCTTCAAGAGGGTTTCTTGCAGAACACGGAGGCAAAAGGAAAACAAAACCTCCACACTGTCAAAAAGCCCTTCATTGGGTTCTATGGACTTGTGGAGGAGGAGGAGGAGGAGGAGAAGGAGGAGGAGGAGGAGGAGAGTTTGGATTTATATCCCCCCTTTCTCTCCTGCAGGAGACTCAAAGGGGCTGACAATCTCCTTGCCCTTCCCCCCTCACAACAAACACCCTGTGAGGTGGGTGGGGCTGAGAGAGCTCCGAGAAGCTGTGACTGGCCCAAGGTCACCCAGCTGGCATGTGTGGGAGTGCCCAGGCTAATCTGAATTCCCCAGATAAGCCTCCACAGCTCAGGCGGCAGAGCCGGGAATCAAACCCAGTTCCTCCAGATTAGATACACGAGCTCTTAACCTCCTACGCCACTGCTGCTCCAGGAAGAGGAGGAGGAGGAGGAGGAGGAGAAGAAGAAGGAGAAGGAGAAGAAGGAGAAGAAGAAGAAGAAGAAGAAGAAGAAGAAGAAGAAGAAGAAGAAGATCCCCTTGGTCTTATCCGCTATACGATGCCGCCCTTGTTGATGAATGAATGTTAACTCCACCCTGACCATGGCTCCCAAATTCCTCTGCTAGGCCAGCAGAGGCAGTGGGTGGGTGCCGAGGAGAGCTGAGTGTCGCATCTGGCCACCTTGGAGGGCTGCAATAGCCGCCCTCTGATGGATTTGCTCATCCACCAGGGAGGGTGTCCCAGGGAGGGCAAATCTACCGGTGCAGCCTTGCACCGCTTCCATAGGCATATTCTCTCTCTCTCTCTCTCTCTCTCTCTCTCTCTCTCACACACACACACACACACACACACACACACACACCCCTCCTTTGGATTGGCAGTTAAATATTTAGCATTGTCTCCTGGCATCAAATGATTATTTTCTTGTGTGGGGAAGATTTCTTACAATGTGGAAGAGTCCAGTAAGCACGGTCTTTCGAGCCAAAATGGTAGCATCCAAACGCTGCAGAGCTGATGCCAGCATGGTTGAACACCCGTGGAAGCAGAGGGCCTGTTACTCATCATTTTGTGGATGAATGGTTCCATTCAGGGGTCTGCAACCTGCGGCTCTTCAGATATTAATGGACTACAATTCCTATCAGCCCCAGCCAACATGGCCAATTGCCAATTGGCCATGCTGGCAGGGGCTGATGGGATTTGTAGTCCTTGAACATCTGGAGAGCCGCAGGTTGCAGACCCCTGGTTCCATTGGTTCTGTTTTTGGTTGCCATCCTTTGGTGTCGTGAAGGGCCAGGTGTCTAGTGATGGAGTGGAAGCACCACACTCTCCCTCCCCTTCAACATCTGGGGGGGGGGAAATCTGGGGAAACACTCCCGGTCCTTGATTTCCTCTTGGCACCCAACTCTGCAGCTGTCCTTTGCCCAGACTGCCAGGATAGGTCTTGGCTGCCACATGGTGTTTCCTTTGTCTCTTTCTCTTATCAACGGGACCTGACATATTTTCAGCGGTGCATCCTGCCAGCTGGCGGCTGATACCGTGAGCCAGCTTTCTTTTTATCCTGCCTCCCTTTCCTCTTCTTTTTTTTCAGTCCTCTTGGCTTACTTCACTGCCTGTTTTGTCAGAAATCCAAATAAACATACCCCAGATGAGATATTTTTTCCCGGGAGGGATAGTTCTGTCTACAGTTATCGGTCCACACAGGTCAATGGAACCTCCATATTCAAAAGCAGTAGAGCTGACGGCTCAATGTTAGCAACACATATTGAAATGGGAGGTGAGGGTTGCCACCGTATCTGCTTGTGAGGTCTTCATGGCTTCTCCCAGGCGACTTTGTCAATCTCAACCAGGACCACGTGGGCCTTTAGTAAGATCTAACGGTAGGGCGTCGAGCGCCTATTTGAAATAGGGAATCCTTCACTCCAAACTTCTGTTACACACGCCCACTTGGAGGAAATTAAAAGCAAAGCTCATTGGTATGACAAGCATGATGATGTCACTTCTGGGGGAAGCTCAGAAGTGATGGGGGTAGGCAGTGGTGGGATCCAAAAATTTTAGTAACAGGTTCCCATGGTGGTGCAATTCAAACAGTGGCGTAGCGCCAATGGGGCTGGGCGGGGCACGATGGGGGCATGGCCGGGCATTCCCGGGGTGGGGCATTCCTGGGCGGGGCTGTGGCAAGGACGCAGCCGCTGCACCGGTCCTTGGGCGGGAAACGAATGCATGGAGGCGCAGGCTGCCACGCATGTCGGTGCACCTCCTGCTAGACTGCTTCAAGTTCTGCGCGCTACTGCTGAGAGGAGGGGTGTAACTAAGGCAAAAATCACGTGGCAAAATCACCACTTAGTAACCCCCTCTCGGCACACACAAATAATTAGTAACTTACTCTCAGGAACCTGTGAGAACCTGCTGGATCCCACCTCTGGGGGTAGGTCTAGGAATCAGTGGTTTTGACAGTAGCGGTGCTTAAATGAGATTTTAAAACGCTGCCAGAGAATCGGATTTCTTTACAATGCAGGCGCTCGCTGCTGCTCCAACCTCTGCCGGAGAACGTGCGATCGCACCGTCAACTTCATCCTGAAAAGAGTATAGTCTTGACAGACCGATTCAGCACATGGCAGCTTCATCTGTGTAAGTCTACATTGACTTAATCTTGATGTTGACGTTTTTATACGCTAATCATATGTGTGGGCTGTATGTCCATACCTGACCAGCAGGGGGAGCATGATCACTACTTCTGGGGAGAGTAATCGTGAGAGCCGTGCATGGGGGGTGGGGCAAGGGGGGAAGAGATGCATTAGTAAGAAAGGGGAGGGGGAGAGATGCATTAGTAATAAAAGGAGGGGATGGAGCCAAGGCCTGTAAAAGCGAAAGTGCATACACGGCTTTTGTCCTGTTGCATCATAGAAAAGTTTCTACCTCCATAACAAAACCTTCTGATATGCCTTTAAGGCTATCTAATTGGCTGTGGTGACAGTTACTGCGTCAGGGGTTGCACCTAATGGATTGAGATGCGTTCCTAACTTGATGTAGTTCTTACAAAATATTTTGCCGGTGGTTGTATCTAGTTGATTGAGATGCATTCCTACCTCAATGTAATCGCCACAAGATATATGTAACCAGCCTGCTCTATGTTACCATTGCTGTAATGGGACATTCTTCCCTTGATCTTTTCTTTATGGCTTCACACGCTGAGTAGATAACTAGGCTTGCCCCTGACACTTCCGGTCCCATGGGAACCGGGATGTTTCTGTTGTCCTGTGGGGGCAAGAGGCCAGGTGGCTTTATCTCTATCTGCTGCCAATCTTGGGCTGCCTTGGCTCCGAAAGAACTCTTTCTCACATTCATTGGGACAATGAGAGGGGGGAGGGGCTAACTTCTGAATAAAGGGGATAGCAAAAGCTACACTCTGGCTTTACCAAGCTGGGTGCTCGGTTGCCTGCCAGTAAATGCCGCTGATCAACAATACAGAGTTTGTTTATTGATTCAAGGTTCTAGACCAGGGGTGTCCAGTTCGGGCGTTTGATATGTTCATGGACTACAATTCCCATCAGCCCCTGCTGGCATGGCCAATTGGTCATGAGCATCTGAAGTGCCAGTTGGACACCCCTGTTTGATACCTAATATACTTTGGGTGAGTTTCCTTCCCAACGGTATCATCCTCCTTCTCCACCCCTGAAATCTCCAAATCCAGAGTTGGCAATCCTTCCTGGAAGTGAAGGAAAATGGGTCCCAAAGACAGAGAATGGGTAGTATAGAGTCTATGTGCCTCACCTTTTGTCAGTTGTGGCTTTCTTTCTGGATTAACAGATGTTGGGACGTGGTTTGTGAGCATCAGGTGCCCAAGGGTGGGATCCAAAAATTTTAGTAACAGGTTCCCATGGTGGTGGGATTCCAACTGTGGCGTAGCGCCAATGGGGCTGGGCGGGGCACAATGGGGGCGGGGGTGGGCATTCCGGGGGCGGGGCATTCCTGGGCGGGGCTGTGGCAAGGACGCAGCCGCTGCGCCGGTCCTTGGGTGGGAAACAAATGCACGCAGACACAGGCTGCCACGCACGCCGGTGCACCTCCTGCTAGACTGCTTCAAGTTCTGCGCGCTACTGCTGAGAGGAGGGGCGTCACTAAGGCCAAAATCACGTGGCAAAATCACCAATTAGTAACCCCCTCTCAGCACACACAAATAATTAGTAACCTACTCTCGGGAACCTGTGGGAACCTGCTGGATCCCACCTCTGCAGGCGCCCCAAGGAATGACTGTAGCTGAGTTGCCCTCACCTGCGGATGATCAAGCTCTCGATAAAGCTATTTTGTTTCCAAAAGTGAACAGGAGAGGGTGCTGCCTTCTCACTTTTAAACTTGTTTTTATCCCAGGACAAGATGCAAATATGAGGCACAGATGATGTATAATTTCGGTTGTCAACAAACTTGTAGGAAAACCTGCCTCTTGAATGGAAGAAGAATTGGTTTTTATACCCCACTTTCCTCTCTTGAAAGGAATCTCAAAGGGGCTTCCCTTCCTCCCCCCACCCCTTATGAGGTAGGTTGGGCTGAGCGAGTTCGGAGAGAACAGGGAATGGCCCAAGACCACCCATCAGGCTTCATGTGGAGGAACAGGGACTGAAACCTCATTCTACAGAATGTATCTATTAAGAAGAATAAATGCTTTTCTCAACAGTAAGGAGTCTCAAAGCAGCTTACAATATCCTTGCCTTCCTCTCCCCACAACAGACACCCAGTGAGGTAGGTGGAGATGAGAAAGTTCTGATCGAACTGTGACTAGCCCAAGGTCACCCAGCAGGCTTCATGTGGAGGAGCGGAGAATCAGAACCAATTCACCAGATAAGAGTCCACTGCTCGTGTGGAGGAGTGGGGAAGCAATGCTTCGTTACCTTTCCAGTAAATGCTGCCGATCAACGATCCAGAGTTTGTTTACTGATTCAAGACTCGAGACCTAACACCATAGCCCATTGGGAACAGTTTCTCCATTCCATGTCAATAATGATCGAGACCATCAGAGAAAGCCAGAATACTTGTCAAGAAATAGGGGTAGCCAGCAGAGGTGGGATCCAGCAGGTTCTCACAGGGTCCCGAGAGTAGGTTACTAATTATTTGTGTGTGCCAAGAGGGGGTGACTAATTGGTGATTTTGCCACATGATTTTTGCCTTAGTAACGCCCCTCCTCCGCTCCTCAGCAGAACTTGAAGCAGTCTAGCAGGAGGTGCACCGGCGTGCATGGCAGCCTGCGCCTGCATGCATTTGTTTCCCACCCAAGGACCGGCGCAGCGGCTGTGTCCTTGCCACAGCCCCGCCCAGAAATGCCCCGCCCCCGGGATGCCCAGCCACGCCCCCGTCATGCCCCGCCCAGCCCCATTGGCGCTACGCCACAGTTTGAATCCCACCACCATGGGAACCTGTTACTAAAATTTTTGGATCCCACCACCGGTAGCCAGTACTGGTTTTGGAAATTCCTGGAGATTTAGGGAAATGCTTCAGGAAAGGAGGAAGTTCAGTGGGGACGTGATGTCACTCTAGGACTTCAGTTTCTCATAGAGTCTATAGTAAACCACAGAGCGTGGCCTCTGAAGTTGCCTTTTCCTAACCAGAGAAACTGATCTTTGTAGTCCGGAAACAAGGTATAATCTCATGAGAACTCCTGGCGGCTGGCACCCTTGTTCGGAAAGCCCACATTTTGACACAAATCAAGCCTGTATTTACTTACTATTACTGACGATGCTTCTATCTAAAGTGTGAAATTTAAGGCCTGCCTAAGATCAAGAACAGCTCTAAATGACCCAGGAATTGGATTGCACTCTTTGCGGTACGTTTAACAACGAACAGCAGTTGCATTATTTACATAGACAATGGGCAAAAAGCAATTCCCTTCCTGCGTCGTACGGGAACCTAGTTAATTATTATTGACGGAAAATATCTCTTTCTAGATTTAAGGGCAGTAAAAACACAAATGAGGCTCGGTTGCCTGTAGCACATTAGACTTAATGTGCAGGGGAGAGGGAGGGAACGTAAGCTGGATCGCTGCTTGCCACCTCTTAACTCTTCGCCCGGCTTAAACGCTTAGCAGCAGCAGCTCTTTGCAGCTGAGTTTGGGGTGGAACAGATGAGCGGAGAAACCCCACATGCTCATTCTGCAACTGCGAACCATAGAAAAGGGGAACAGTAGCCCGGAGTCTTGTCTGGAGAGTTTTGAGTTCAGGTCCTTATTAAAACATGGAATTGACTAAGTGAGCCTGAGCCAATTATTCTCTTTACATTCCAAGGTAATAGAAGAAGAAGGAGGAGGAGGAGGAGGAGGAGGAGGAGGAGGAGGAGTTTGGATTTATATCCCCCTTTCTCTCCTGTAGGAGACCTGGCTTACATAATCTCTCTTTGCCCCTTCCCCCCTCACAACAAACAACACCCCTGGTGAGGTGGGTGGGGCTGGAGAGAGCCCCGAGAAGCTGTGTGACTAGCTCCAAGGCTCACCCATTGCTGGGATGTGTGTGGGGAGTGCAGCAGTGCTGTAATCTGAATTCCCCAGATAAGCCTCCACAGCTCAGGCGGCAGAGCTGGGAATCAAACCCGGTTCCTCCAGATTCGATACACGAGTTCTTAACCTGCTACGCCACACTGCTGAGAGGACCACATGATGGTGGTGGTGCGGGAGGAAGAGTTATGTCCACCCCCCCAAACTCCTTCGCAAAGAGCATCTGTGAGACTTTAAGTGAAGAAGAAGAGTTGTATTTATATCCCCCCCTTTCTGTTCTGTAAGGAGACTGAAAGAGGCTTACAATCTCTTCCCCCCCACAACAAACGACCCTAGGAGGCTTTACTCAGAAGCAAGCCCCATTGCCAGCAACCGAGCTTACTCCCAGGTAAAGGATCGCGCTTTAGTTCTTCGCATGAAAATCAGTGGGGTTTAACAGTGCTTAACAGGGTTACCTACACTGCTTCCCCAAAACTAGGTCTTAGGTTTAATGGTAATAATCGAGCCCAGCGGCCCAGGCCAGCCTAGATGTGGGGGAGGGGGCACTGTTTGCATGTGCCCACAGAGAGGGCTCTGAGTGCCACCCCTGGCACCCGTGCCATAGGTTCGCCACCACTGGCCTATGCAAACTGCTTAGCAGCAGAGTTCTCCAGAATGTATCTATTAAGAAGAAGAAGAGTTTAGATGTATACCCGCCTGCTTTTCTCAGCTCTAAGGAGACTCAAGGTGGTTTGCTAACTCCTTTCCCTTCCAGTCCCCTCTGCAGTCACCTTGTAAGGTAGGTGGGGCTGAGAGAATTCGGAGAGGACTGTGACTAGTCCAGGGTCGCCTAGCTGGCTTCATGCATAGGAGCAGGGAAACAAATCCAGTTTATCGGATAAGAGTCCGCCACTTGTGTGCAGGAATGGGGAATCCCACCCAGTTCTCCAGATTAGAAACCCCAGCTCTTCACCACGATACAACTACCTTCAAGTCTGATAAAGCAAATAAATAAGGATATGTTCGATCCTTCGAACAATAAACAGAAAACCAGACCCAAAAAACCTGTAGGGATGTTCATCTTTTATCGAGAAAAGAAATTCCCTTTATCATGCAAGACAGTAAAAAATACGGAGGTGTAAAAATTAACCTTAGAATTACTGTAAAAATAAGCGCGACATTTATAATAAGTTTGTATTATCATATTATAATGAGTAATAGTTTAAAAAGAAAAACAGATTTCTGATTATTTTTTTTGGTCTCACTGTTTTTAGGGATTATCAAAAAAGCTGTTACCCAGAATCTTATCTAATTATCTTCGGAGACTTCCATTCAGAGAAATCTGATTTGCTTCTCACAGTAGCGCCTGCTTGTAGAAAAATATCGCTCCACTTTCCCCCCCTAAATCTGTTCTATTATAATAATATGATTACTATCTAGATAAGTGATTGGTTCTTACCTAAATGTGAGATAATCAAGACAAATGCATACGATCCAATCAGTAAGTGCCTATGAGTTACATCCAGTGGTGGGATCCAAAAATTTTAGTAACAGGTTCCCATGGTGGTGGGATTAAAACAGTGGCATAGCGCCAATGGGGCTGGGCGGGGCACGATGGGGGCGTGGCCGGGCATTCTGGGGGCGGGGCATTAATAATTTCTCTGTTACTGTAAAAAACACTTACTGTAAAAAAAAAGTTCCTCATTTCCAGCTGGTGGGATCCAGCAGGTTCTCACCAGTTCCCGAGGTGGGATCCAGCTGAGGTGGGATCCAGCAGGTTCTCACCAGTTCCCGAGAGTGGGTTACCAATTATTTGTGTGTGCCAAGAGGGGGTTACTAGTTTGGGTCTCCTTTTCCGTTAGAAATCCCATTAGGTCCAAAAATCATAAAGTCCTGTTGTTTCCAATGTGGCTGGTTAGCGAAGGTAGAAAACGGGATAATTCCCCCTGTTGGGCTGTTGGGCTGTTTTAAAAACATGTTTTAGAAATATGGTCAAGTTCCTTGTTTAAGGAAAGTATCCTTCTTTGGATTTCTAGAAACAAAATTAAGTATTTGAAAGTATTAAGTATTTGACAGGCAGTCAATTAGAGGAGAAGTAGTTGTTTCTGTTGGCAGTAGACGATAGGACTTGCTATAATGAGTTTAAATTATGGACAGAAAGATACCAGCTGGAAATTAGGAACTTTTTTTTTTACAGTAAGAGTTTTTTACAGGAACAGAGAAATTATTAATGCCCCGCCCCCGGAATGCCCCGCCATTGTACTTCCCCGTCAATGCGTTCCTCACCAGCCCCATTGGCGCTACGCCACTGTTTGAATCCCACCACCATGGGAACCTGTTACTAAAATTGTTGGATCTCACCACTGAATATAATGGCATAAAACCCACCCTCTGAAGCAGTCATTCCACCCCAGGGGACTCTTATCTGGAGGTCAGCAGTAATTCGGAGATCTCCAGCCACCACCTGGAGATTGGCAGCCCTAGCTCACATTCTCCTATCCTGCTCCTGGAAGGCTCCTAAATTGTAGGGTTGGCAGCATCCAGGTGAGGTCTGGAACTCTCCCAGAATTGCAGCTGATCTGCAGGTGACCGGGGTCATTTCCCTTGGAGAAGATGGCTGCTCCAGAGATTGGATTCTACGGCAATATCTCCTCTCTAGACTCTGCCCTCACCAGGTTTCCACCCTCAGAATCACCAGGAAGTTCCCAACTCAGAGTGGGGAACCCTATTAAGGAGGCTGCAGCCCCTTCTATCAAAGGAAGGCTCCTAAGGCTGGATTTACCTGTGGGCATGGCAGGTTGAAGCCTCAGCCCTCTAGGGGACCTCTGGTCAAGGTGTATAATATTTTTGACACTGTCATCGGCTTTTCTTACACCTGCCGTCATAAACACACTGTGGTCTCTAAACAATCCTTCAGTAGAAGGAGGAGGAGGAGGAGTTTGGATTTATATCCCACCTTCCTCTCCTGTAAGAAGACTCAAGGTGGCTTACAAGCTCCTTTCCCTTCCTCTCCCCACAACAGACACCTTGTGAGGCAGGTGGGGCTGAGAGAGTTCACAGAGAACTGTGACTAGCCCAAGATCACCACCTGTCATAGGAATGCAGGAAATGTGGAAGCTATCATCCCAGTTCCAGCTGTGCACAGTGAAGCGAATAGGAAGGCGCTCCAAAGGGTGATCACTACTGCACAAAGGATTATCGGCTGCCCTCTTCCCTCCTTGGAAGAAATCTATAATTCCCGAAGCCTAAATAAAGCCCAAAATATTCTGAGGGACCCGTGCCTCATCCAGCACACTCTCTTTTCAAACTGTTACTCATCTGGCAGATTCGACATACAGGGCTCTCCTTGGGGAACTAGGGATGCAAAAGAGGCTTAGAGACAGCTTCTTACTCTAGAGCTGTGGCGGCATGCTAAACCTGCTGCCCATGTTTGATGCATTTGGTCAGCTGTGGTGGGATGTGGGTGGAGGAAGGGGAAGTGGAGGATGATGTATGAGTCTGAAATTGTGTGCACTGAGGGGAATAGCTGTTGTAAATTACAGAAGCGTGCACAATGACAATAAAATGCTTATGCTTATGCTTATGCTTATGTTCACCAGATAAGCCTCTGCCACTCGGGTGGAGGAGTGGGGAAATCAAACCCAGTTCTCCAGATTAGAGTCCACCTGCTCTTAACCACGACACCATGCTAATTTTCCTTGCACTCCATTTCAGAATATTACTGTCTTCAGCTGATAACTCGACCCTAGCATTGATTTCTGGGTTGATTTTGCCCTTCCGTTTGGATCCCATGTGGCGACGTCATCTTCCTCTAGTCGTGAGGGTTGGGGGACTGGGCAGGGTCCCGCCAGTGGAATAGCCTCGGGCCTCTTCATCTAAATCCGACCTCGGCCTCATGTTTCCTAGAGCGCACGGATCACATCCTTCCACCGCTGCTCCCGCTAACCAGACTTGCTTCTGGTACTACGGAGTTCTCATTTCCATTCTCGACAGGAAGTGTGTGAACCTGCCAGAGCAAAGGCAGCGGCCGTCCGTATTCTGTCTGGGCTTTCCAGACATTTCAGCTCTCGGTATTAAAAATGGATGAAGGATCAGCCTTGGGGGGAGGGTGTTGATTCTCTTCCTCCTTGGACTGCAGCAGCTGAATCACCAATTCACACTTGTTGCTGAATTCTCCCTCCACTACTATTATTCAGGAAACAGTTGCATTTCCCACAGCTACTAGTCACTGGCTTTATACCCCATATGTCCCAAATAGGCCTCTGCGTTCTGCAGAGGCCAATTTGCTGGTAGTCCCCTGCCCCTCGTCGATATGGCTGGCCTCTACCCTAAGGCGACCAGATGGTCACCTTTGTGATCTGGGACGGGGAGAGGCGGCTGCGTGCGTGCGCGCATGTGCGCGCAGCCGCAGGAGCGCACAGTCTCCTGGAGCTTGCCGTTTGCCGCCCTGTCACAGGGCAGGAAATGGCAAGCCCCAGAAGGCCAGCGCTTCAGTGGCCAAGCACGCAGGGAGGCTGCCTGCGACTGCCTTGTCACAAGGCAAAGTGCGGCAGCCTCCTAGAAATCGGGACAATTTGAAGAACCCGCGGGACATGGGACAACTTGTTTAAAGGCGGGACTGTCCCGCCAAAAGCGGGACGGCTGGTCAGGCCTGAGCCTACCCCGGCTGGCCTCATACATTCCTGGGTCTCATCCTGGGTGGAATGCTTTACCATCTGTTGTCTGGTCTCCAAGTGGACCCTGCGAGTTCCGGAGGTCCTGTAAGACCGAAAGCACCCACTGGGCCTTTGGGGATGCTAAAATGTGACTGCCTGCCCCCCCCTGTAGCCCTCCCACAACAGTTTTGAGCATCTTCAGCATTGCCTGATCGCTGATACCATCCATCTTTGGGGCACGCTGGCCCTCCTGGTCTTTGGCTAATAACTGCATGAATCTAAAATGCATTTTCATTTGTAATTTCTAAATTGCTACTATATTGCATTTTAATGAATTTCCAGCTGTTTTATTGTTATATTGTACTTTATGAGACCTTATATTGTATTTGTTTTATGTCTCATTGTACGCCGCTCAGAGCCCTTCGGGGGTTGGGCGGCCTATTAAGCCAAATATAATAATAATAATAATAATAATAATAATAATAATAATAATAATAATAATGATAATGATAATAATAATAATAATAATAATAATAATAATAATCATTATTATTATTATTATTATTAGAACCTCGATCAGTCCTCCCCTTTCTGAATAATGTGAAGCACCAGGAAAGGCCGTGCTCAGACCCCTTTTATCCCTCTGTGCCCCCCCCCCATTTTGGCAACACAGCAAAATTAACTTAGGAAATAAAGGCCACCAACCTCCAAAGGTGACCTGGAATATCGGAAGGGCCAATATTTAGTGTGCAAAGGAATTGCAAAGAAGACCCAGAAGGGCAGGCTGCAAGGTTAAGAGACCCTCCCGTCCTTTCGTGTCACCTCTTGTCTTCTAGCCACAATGATGAAATGGAACCTCCATGGTCAAGAACAGCATACCTCTGAATGCCAGTGGCTAGGAGGGGCATTGACCCCCCCCCCCCCCCCCCCCCCCGCCCCCCGGACATTGGTTGGCCACTGCGTGAAACAGGATGCTGGGCTAGATAGACTTTTGGTGTGATCCGTCACAACTCTGCTTAGAGGGCTGATCGCTCCAGATTAGGAAATACCTGGAGATTTGTGGGGTGGAGCATGGGGAGGGCAGGGTTTGGGGAGGGGAGGGAACCTCACTGGGGTATGAAGCCCCAACCCACCTTCTCAAGCAGTCGTTTTCTTCAGGGGAACCGATTTCTGTATCCTGAAGATCTGCTCTAAATCTGGAAGCTCTCCAGAGCGGCCATTTTGTCTCCTACTCTCAATGAATTCCCCGGCTTGAGTCCACCTGACCCTGCCCACCTGCACTGGTTGGACAGCCCATTTGCTCTTCCAGGAACCCTGGGAGCTGTAGTTCTGCGCAGAGTCAGATGTGGCAGGTAAAACTGGTGTCCGTGTAAATACAGCCTTCCAGTCGGAATACGTTTGCCTGAGATGTGAACACAATTGTTTAGAAAACCCATGAACAAAGCTGGTGGCTGACTCCCAGAGGCGGGGGGGGGGGATGGCACCTGCTCTGGGTGCCCACCACGCCCCACTTACCTTACTGGTGGGAACCTGCTGTGGCCAAGGGGTGCCTGGCGGTGGCCCAGCCAGGCTACAAGATAAGTGGGGCATGGGAGGTGGGGGAAGAGGGCACGTGCGGGGGGCGTGATTTTCCGCCCCCGCGTGACCAGCTGGCAGGTGTCCGGGGGCACGTGACCTCACATGTCCCCACGAGCGCTCCACCTCTGCTGGCTCCCAGACAGCTGAAAAAAAAGCCCCATATTGCTGTTGGAAGAAAGGGACTTTACGCTGTTTCCTGCCTCATCCTACAGAGGGGCTTTTTACTAGCGAGCTAGTGGCTAGATAGGGACTTAGGAATTTGTCACCTTTACTCTATCATGCTGAGTCTATCCCTTTGATGTAGACTGATACTCTTAGGGACTTCCTCCCTTGCTTCCGCCTTCTTCTCCGAACCTCTCCATCTTACCTTAAGAACTAGCCTGCTGGATCAGACCAGAGTCCATCTAGTCCAGCACTCTGCTACTCGCAGTGGCCCACCAGGGGCCTTTGGGAGCTCACGTGCAGGAGGTGAAAGCAATGGCCTTCTGCTGCTGCTGCTCCTGAGCACCTGGTCTGCTAAGGCATTTGCAGTCTCAGATCAAGGAGGATCATCCCGAATGTCACCCAAGGCACAGGATCAAACGTAGCAAACGCTGTCATTTTAAGATTTGCAGGATCAACAGCTCTGCTGCCCACGGTGAAGAATATGGGGTACCGTGATCTTGGTAAGGCATGCGAAGCCATCTTGACCATAAGAACATAAGAACATAAGAACAAGCCAGCTGGAGCAGACCAGAGTCCATCTAGTCCAGCACTCTGCTACTCGCAGTGGCCCACCAGGTGCCTTTGGGAGCTCACATGCAGAATGTGAAAGCAATGGCCTTCTGCTGCTGCTGCTCCTGAGCACCTGGTCTGCTAAGGCATTTGCAATCTCAGATCAAGGAGGATCAAGATTGGGAGCCAGAGATCGACTTCCCCTCCATAAATCTGTCCAAGCCCTTTTTAAAGCCATCCAGGTTAGTGGCCATCACCACCTCCTGTGGCAGCATATTCCAAACAGCCATCACACGTTGTGTGAAGAAGTGTTTCCTTTTATTAGTCCTAATTCTTCCCCCCAGCATTTTCAATGAATGCCCCCTGGTTCTAGTATTGTGAGACACCTTCACCATGCCTAGGGAGAGGATGTGTCTCCTACACATCCGCCTCCATCCAGCTAGATTAGACTAGATCAGGGGTAGGGAACTGGGGGGGGGGGAGGGGGGGGGGGGGGGTGGGGGGGGGGGGGGGTGGGGGGGGGGGGGGGTGGGGGGGGGGGGGGGTGGGGGGGGGGGGGGGTGGGGGGGGGGGGGGGTGGGGGGGGGGGGGGGTGGGGGGGGGGGGGGGTGGGGGGGGGGGGGGGTGGGGGGGGGGGGGGGTGGGGGGGGGGGGGGGTGGGGGGGGGGGGGGGTGGGGGGGGGGGGGGGTGGGGGGGGGGGGGGGTGGGGGGGGGGGGGGGTGGGGGGGGGGGGGGGTGGGGGGGGGGGGGGGTGGGGGGGGGGGGGGGTGGGGGGGGGGGGGGGTGGGGGGGGGGGGGGGTGGGGGGGGGGGGGGGTGGGGGGGGGGGGGGGTGGGGGGGGGGGGGGGTGGGGGGGGGGGGGGGTGGGGGGGGGGGGGGGTGGGGGGGGGGGGGGGTGGGGGGGGGGGGGGGTGGGGGGGGGGGGGGGTGGGGGGGGGGGGGGGTGGGGGGGGGGGGGGGTGGGGGGGGGGGGGGGTGGGGGGGGGGGGGGGTGGGGGGGGGGGGGGGTGGGGGGGGGGGGGGGTGGGGGGGGGGGGGGGTGGGGGGGGGGGGGGGTGGGGGGGGGGGGGGGTGGGGGGGGGGGGGGGTGGGGGGGGGGGGGGGTGGGGGGGGGGGGGGGTGGGGGGGGGGGGGGGTGGGGGGGGGGGGGGGTGGGGGGGGGGGGGGGTGGGGGGGGGGGGGGGTGGGGGGGGGGGGGGGTGGGGGGGGGGGGGGGTGGGGGGGGGGGGGGGTGGGGGGGGGGGGGGGTGGGGGGGGGGGGGGGTGGGGGGGGGGGGGGGTGGGGGGGGGGGGGGGTGGGGGGGGGGGGGGGTGGGGGGGGGGGGGGGTGGGGGGGGGGGGGGGTGGGGGGGGGGGGGGGTGGGGGGGGGGGGGGGTGGGGGGGGGGGGGGGTGGGGGGGGGGGGGGGTGGGGGGGGGGGGGGGTGGGGGGGGGGGGGGGTGGGGGGGGGGGGGGGTGGGGGGGGGGGGGGGTGGGGGGGGGGGGGGGTGGGGGGGGGGGGGGGTGGGGGGGGGGGGGGGTGGGGGGGGGGGGGGGTGGGGGGGGGGGGGGGTGGGGGGGGGGGGGGGTGGGGGGGGGGGGGGGTGGGGGGGGGGGGGGGTGGGGGGGGGGGGGGGTGGGGGGGGGGGGGGGTGGGGGGGGGGGGGGGTGGGGGGGGGGGGGGGTGGGGGGGGGGGGGGGTGGGGGGGGGGGGGGGTGGGGGGGGGGGGGGGTGGGGGGGGGGGGGGGTGGGGGGGGGGGGGGGTGGGGGGGGGGGGGGGTGGGGGGGGGGGGGGGTGGGGGGGGGGGGGGGTGGGGGGGGGGGGGGGTGGGGGGGGGGGGGGGTGGGGGGGGGGGGGGGTGGGGGGGGGGGGGGGTGGGGGGGGGGGGGGGTGGGGGGGGGGGGGGGTGGGGGGGGGGGGGGGTGGGGGGGGGGGGGGGTGGGGGGGGGGGGGGGTGGGGGGGGGGGGGGGTGGGGGGGGGGGGGGGTGGGGGGGGGGGGGGGTGGGGGGGGGGGGGGGTGGGGGGGGGGGGGGGTGGGGGGGGGGGGGGGTGGGGGGGGGGGGGGGTGGGGGGGGGGGGGGGTGGGGGGGGGGGGGGGTGGGGGGGGGGGGGGGTGGGGGGGGGGGGGGGTGGGGGGGGGGGGGGGTGGGGGGGGGGGGGGGTGGGGGGGGGGGGGGGTGGGGGGGGGGGGGGGTGGGGGGGGGGGGGGGTGGGGGGGGGGGGGGGTGGGGGGGGGGGGGGGTGGGGGGGGGGGGGGGTGGGGGGGGGGGGGGGTGGGGGGGGGGGGGGGTGGGGGGGGGGGGGGGTGGGGGGGGGGGGGGGTGGGGGGGGGGGGGGGTGGGGGGGGGGGGGGGTGGGGGGGGGGGGGGGTGGGGGGGGGGGGGGGTGGGGGGGGGGGGGGGTGGGGGGGGGGGGGGGTGGGGGGGGGGGGGGGTGGGGGGGGGGGGGGGTGGGGGGGGGGGGGGGTGGGGGGGGGGGGGGGTGGGGGGGGGGGGGGGTGGGGGGGGGGGGGGGTGGGGGGGGGGGGGGGTGGGGGGGGGGGGGGGTGGGGGGGGGGGGGGGTGGGGGGGGGGGGGGGTGGGGGGGGGGGGGGGTGGGGGGGGGGGGGGGTGGGGGGGGGGGGGGGTGGGGGGGGGGGGGGGTGGGGGGGGGGGGGGGTGGGGGGGGGGGGGGGTGGGGGGGGGGGGGGGTGGGGGGGGGGGGGGGTGGGGGGGGGGGGGGGTGGGGGGGGGGGGGGGTGGGGGGGGGGGGGGGTGGGGGGGGGGGGGGGTGGGGGGGGGGGGGGGTGGGGGGGGGGGGGGGTGGGGGGGGGGGGGGGTGGGGGGGGGGGGGGGTGGGGGGGGGGGGGGGTGGGGGGGGGGGGGGGTGGGGGGGGGGGGGGGTGGGGGGGGGGGGGGGTGGGGGGGGGGGGGGGTGGGGGGGGGGGGGGGTGGGGGGGGGGGGGGGTGGGGGGGGGGGGGGGTGGGGGGGGGGGGGGGTGGGGGGGGGGGGGGGTGGGGGGGGGGGGGGGTGGGGGGGGGGGGGGGTGGGGGGGGGGGGGGGTGGGGGGGGGGGGGGGTGGGGGGGGGGGGGGGTGGGGGGGGGGGGGGGTGGGGGGGGGGGGGGGTGGGGGGGGGGGGGGGTGGGGGGGGGGGGGGGTGGGGGGGGGGGGGGGTGGGGGGGGGGGGGGGTGGGGGGGGGGGGGGGTGGGGGGGGGGGGGGGTGGGGGGGGGGGGGGGTGGGGGGGGGGGGGGGTGGGGGGGGGGGGGGGTGGGGGGGGGGGGGGGTGGGGGGGGGGGGGGGTGGGGGGGGGGGGGGGTGGGGGGGGGGGGGGGTGGGGGGGGGGGGGGGTGGGGGGGGGGGGGGGTGGGGGGGGGGGGGGGTGGGGGGGGGGGGGGGTGGGGGGGGGGGGGGGTGGGGGGGGGGGGGGGTGGGGGGGGGGGGGGGTGGGGGGGGGGGGGGGTGGGGGGGGGGGGGGGTGGGGGGGGGGGGGGGTGGGGGGGGGGGGGGGTGGGGGGGGGGGGGGGTGGGGGGGGGGGGGGGTGGGGGGGGGGGGGGGTGGGGGGGGGGGGGGGTGGGGGGGGGGGGGGGTGGGGGGGGGGGGGGGTGGGGGGGGGGGGGGGTGGGGGGGGGGGGGGGTGGGGGGGGGGGGGGGTGGGGGGGGGGGGGGGTGGGGGGGGGGGGGGGTGGGGGGGGGGGGGGGTGGGGGGGGGGGGGGGTGGGGGGGGGGGGGGGTGGGGGGGGGGGGGGGTGGGGGGGGGGGGGGGTGGGGGGGGGGGGGGGTGGGGGGGGGGGGGGGTGGGGGGGGGGGGGGGTGGGGGGGGGGGGGGGTGGGGGGGGGGGGGGGTGGGGGGGGGGGGGGGTGGGGGGGGGGGGGGGTGGGGGGGGGGGGGGGTGGGGGGGGGGGGGGGTGGGGGGGGGGGGGGGTGGGGGGGGGGGGGGGTGGGGGGGGGGGGGGGTGGGGGGGGGGGGGGGTGGGGGGGGGGGGGGGTGGGGGGGGGGGGGGGTGGGGGGGGGGGGGGGTGGGGGGGGGGGGGGGTGGGGGGGGGGGGGGGTGGGGGGGGGGGGGGGTGGGGGGGGGGGGGGGTGGGGGGGGGGGGGGGTGGGGGGGGGGGGGGGTGGGGGGGGGGGGGGGTGGGGGGGGGGGGGGGTGGGGGGGGGGGGGGGTGGGGGGGGGGGGGGGTGGGGGGGGGGGGGGGTGGGGGGGGGGGGGGGTGGGGGGGGGGGGGGGTGGGGGGGGGGGGGGGTGGGGGGGGGGGGGGGTGGGGGGGGGGGGGGGTGGGGGGGGGGGGGGGTGGGGGGGGGGGGGGGTGGGGGGGGGGGGGGGTGGGGGGGGGGGGGGGTGGGGGGGGGGGGGGGTGGGGGGGGGGGGGGGTGGGGGGGGGGGGGGGTGGGGGGGGGGGGGGGTGGGGGGGGGGGGGGGTGGGGGGGGGGGGGGGTGGGGGGGGGGGGGGGTGGGGGGGGGGGGGGGTGGGGGGGGGGGGGGGTGGGGGGGGGGGGGGGTGGGGGGGGGGGGGGGTGGGGGGGGGGGGGGGTGGGGGGGGGGGGGGGTGGGGGGGGGGGGGGGTGGGGGGGGGGGGGGGTGGGGGGGGGGGGGGGTGGGGGGGGGGGGGGGTGGGGGGGGGGGGGGGTGGGGGGGGGGGGGGGTGGGGGGGGGGGGGGGTGGGGGGGGGGGGGGGTGGGGGGGGGGGGGGGTGGGGGGGGGGGGGGGTGGGGGGGGGGGGGGGTGGGGGGGGGGGGGGGTGGGGGGGGGGGGGGGTGGGGGGGGGGGGGGGTGGGGGGGGGGGGGGGTGGGGGGGGGGGGGGGTGGGGGGGGGGGGGGGTGGGGGGGGGGGGGGGTGGGGGGGGGGGGGGGTGGGGGGGGGGGGGGGTGGGGGGGGGGGGGGGTGGGGGGGGGGGGGGGTGGGGGGGGGGGGGGGTGGGGGGGGGGGGGGGTGGGGGGGGGGGGGGGTGGGGGGGGGGGGGGGTGGGGGGGGGGGGGGGTGGGGGGGGGGGGGGGTGGGGGGGGGGGGGGGTGGGGGGGGGGGGGGGTGGGGGGGGGGGGGGGTGGGGGGGGGGGGGGGTGGGGGGGGGGGGGGGTGGGGGGGGGGGGGGGTGGGGGGGGGGGGGGGTGGGGGGGGGGGGGGGTGGGGGGGGGGGGGGGTGGGGGGGGGGGGGGGTGGGGGGGGGGGGGGGTGGGGGGGGGGGGGGGTGGGGGGGGGGGGGGGTGGGGGGGGGGGGGGGTGGGGGGGGGGGGGGGTGGGGGGGGGGGGGGGTGGGGGGGGGGGGGGGTGGGGGGGGGGGGGGGTGGGGGGGGGGGGGGGTGGGGGGGGGGGGGGGTGGGGGGGGGGGGGGGTGGGGGGGGGGGGGGGTGGGGGGGGGGGGGGGTGGGGGGGGGGGGGGGTGGGGGGGGGGGGGGGTGGGGGGGGGGGGGGGTGGGGGGGGGGGGGGGTGGGGGGGGGGGGGGGTGGGGGGGGGGGGGGGTGGGGGGGGGGGGGGGTGGGGGGGGGGGGGGGTGGGGGGGGGGGGGGGTGGGGGGGGGGGGGGGTGGGGGGGGGGGGGGGTGGGGGGGGGGGGGGGTGGGGGGGGGGGGGGGTGGGGGGGGGGGGGGGTGGGGGGGGGGGGGGGTGGGGGGGGGGGGGGGTGGGGGGGGGGGGGGGTGGGGGGGGGGGGGGGTGGGGGGGGGGGGGGGTGGGGGGGGGGGGGGGTGGGGGGGGGGGGGGGTGGGGGGGGGGGGGGGTGGGGGGGGGGGGGGGTGGGGGGGGGGGGGGGTGGGGGGGGGGGGGGGTGGGGGGGGGGGGGGGTGGGGGGGGGGGGGGGTGGGGGGGGGGGGGGGTGGGGGGGGGGGGGGGTGGGGGGGGGGGGGGGTGGGGGGGGGGGGGGGTGGGGGGGGGGGGGGGTGGGGGGGGGGGGGGGTGGGGGGGGGGGGGGGTGGGGGGGGGGGGGGGTGGGGGGGGGGGGGGGTGGGGGGGGGGGGGGGTGGGGGGGGGGGGGGGTGGGGGGGGGGGGGGGTGGGGGGGGGGGGGGGTGGGGGGGGGGGGGGGTGGGGGGGGGGGGGGGTGGGGGGGGGGGGGGGTGGGGGGGGGGGGGGGTGGGGGGGGGGGGGGGTGGGGGGGGGGGGGGGTGGGGGGGGGGGGGGGTGGGGGGGGGGGGGGGTGGGGGGGGGGGGGGGTGGGGGGGGGGGGGGGTGGGGGGGGGGGGGGGTGGGGGGGGGGGGGGGTGGGGGGGGGGGGGGGTGGGGGGGGGGGGGGGTGGGGGGGGGGGGGGGTGGGGGGGGGGGGGGGTGGGGGGGGGGGGGGGTGGGGGGGGGGGGGGGTGGGGGGGGGGGGGGGTGGGGGGGGGGGGGGGTGGGGGGGGGGGGGGGTGGGGGGGGGGGGGGGTGGGGGGGGGGGGGGGTGGGGGGGGGGGGGGGTGGGGGGGGGGGGGGGTGGGGGGGGGGGGGGGTGGGGGGGGGGGGGGGTGGGGGGGGGGGGGGGTGGGGGGGGGGGGGGGTGGGGGGGGGGGGGGGTGGGGGGGGGGGGGGGTGGGGGGGGGGGGGGGTGGGGGGGGGGGGGGGTGGGGGGGGGGGGGGGTGGGGGGGGGGGGGGGTGGGGGGGGGGGGGGGTGGGGGGGGGGGGGGGTGGGGGGGGGGGGGGGTGGGGGGGGGGGGGGGTGGGGGGGGGGGGGGGTGGGGGGGGGGGGGGGTGGGGGGGGGGGGGGGTGGGGGGGGGGGGGGGTGGGGGGGGGGGGGGGTGGGGGGGGGGGGGGGTGGGGGGGGGGGGGGGTGGGGGGGGGGGGGGGTGGGGGGGGGGGGGGGTGGGGGGGGGGGGGGGTGGGGGGGGGGGGGGGTGGGGGGGGGGGGGGGTGGGGGGGGGGGGGGGTGGGGGGGGGGGGGGGTGGGGGGGGGGGGGGGTGGGGGGGGGGGGGGGTGGGGGGGGGGGGGGGTGGGGGGGGGGGGGGGTGGGGGGGGGGGGGGGTGGGGGGGGGGGGGGGTGGGGGGGGGGGGGGGTGGGGGGGGGGGGGGGTGGGGGGGGGGGGGGGTGGGGGGGGGGGGGGGTGGGGGGGGGGGGGGGTGGGGGGGGGGGGGGGTGGGGGGGGGGGGGGGTGGGGGGGGGGGGGGGTGGGGGGGGGGGGGGGTGGGGGGGGGGGGGGGTGGGGGGGGGGGGGGGTGGGGGGGGGGGGGGGTGGGGGGGGGGGGGGGTGGGGGGGGGGGGGGGTGGGGGGGGGGGGGGGTGGGGGGGGGGGGGGGTGGGGGGGGGGGGGGGTGGGGGGGGGGGGGGGTGGGGGGGGGGGGGGGTGGGGGGGGGGGGGGGTGGGGGGGGGGGGGGGTGGGGGGGGGGGGGGGTGGGGGGGGGGGGGGGTGGGGGGGGGGGGGGGTGGGGGGGGGGGGGGGTGGGGGGGGGGGGGGGTGGGGGGGGGGGGGGGTGGGGGGGGGGGGGGGTGGGGGGGGGGGGGGGTGGGGGGGGGGGGGGGTGGGGGGGGGGGGGGGTGGGGGGGGGGGGGGGTGGGGGGGGGGGGGGGTGGGGGGGGGGGGGGGTGGGGGGGGGGGGGGGTGGGGGGGGGGGGGGGTGGGGGGGGGGGGGGGTGGGGGGGGGGGGGGGTGGGGGGGGGGGGGGGTGGGGGGGGGGGGGGGTGGGGGGGGGGGGGGGTGGGGGGGGGGGGGGGTGGGGGGGGGGGGGGGTGGGGGGGGGGGGGGGTGGGGGGGGGGGGGGGTGGGGGGGGGGGGGGGTGGGGGGGGGGGGGGGTGGGGGGGGGGGGGGGTGGGGGGGGGGGGGGGTGGGGGGGGGGGGGGGTGGGGGGGGGGGGGGGTGGGGGGGGGGGGGGGTGGGGGGGGGGGGGGGTGGGGGGGGGGGGGGGTGGGGGGGGGGGGGGGTGGGGGGGGGGGGGGGTGGGGGGGGGGGGGGGTGGGGGGGGGGGGGGGTGGGGGGGGGGGGGGGTGGGGGGGGGGGGGGGTGGGGGGGGGGGGGGGTGGGGGGGGGGGGGGGTGGGGGGGGGGGGGGGTGGGGGGGGGGGGGGGTGGGGGGGGGGGGGGGTGGGGGGGGGGGGGGGTGGGGGGGGGGGGGGGTGGGGGGGGGGGGGGGTGGGGGGGGGGGGGGGTGGGGGGGGGGGGGGGTGGGGGGGGGGGGGGGTGGGGGGGGGGGGGGGTGGGGGGGGGGGGGGGTGGGGGGGGGGGGGGGTGGGGGGGGGGGGGGGTGGGGGGGGGGGGGGGTGGGGGGGGGGGGGGGTGGGGGGGGGGGGGGGTGGGGGGGGGGGGGGGTGGGGGGGGGGGGGGGTGGGGGGGGGGGGGGGTGGGGGGGGGGGGGGGTGGGGGGGGGGGGGGGTGGGGGGGGGGGGGGGTGGGGGGGGGGGGGGGTGGGGGGGGGGGGGGGTGGGGGGGGGGGGGGGTGGGGGGGGGGGGGGGTGGGGGGGGGGGGGGGTGGGGGGGGGGGGGGGTGGGGGGGGGGGGGGGTGGGGGGGGGGGGGGGTGGGGGGGGGGGGGGGTGGGGGGGGGGGGGGGTGGGGGGGGGGGGGGGTGGGGGGGGGGGGGGGTGGGGGGGGGGGGGGGTGGGGGGGGGGGGGGGTGGGGGGGGGGGGGGGTGGGGGGGGGGGGGGGTGGGGGGGGGGGGGGGTGGGGGGGGGGGGGGGTGGGGGGGGGGGGGGGTGGGGGGGGGGGGGGGTGGGGGGGGGGGGGGGTGGGGGGGGGGGGGGGTGGGGGGGGGGGGGGGTGGGGGGGGGGGGGGGTGGGGGGGGGGGGGGGTGGGGGGGGGGGGGGGTGGGGGGGGGGGGGGGTGGGGGGGGGGGGGGGTGGGGGGGGGGGGGGGTGGGGGGGGGGGGGGGTGGGGGGGGGGGGGGGTGGGGGGGGGGGGGGGTGGGGGGGGGGGGGGGTGGGGGGGGGGGGGGGTGGGGGGGGGGGGGGGTGGGGGGGGGGGGGGGTGGGGGGGGGGGGGGGTGGGGGGGGGGGGGGGTGGGGGGGGGGGGGGGTGGGGGGGGGGGGGGGTGGGGGGGGGGGGGGGTGGGGGGGGGGGGGGGTGGGGGGGGGGGGGGGTGGGGGGGGGGGGGGGTGGGGGGGGGGGGGGGTGGGGGGGGGGGGGGGTGGGGGGGGGGGGGGGTGGGGGGGGGGGGGGGTGGGGGGGGGGGGGGGTGGGGGGGGGGGGGGGTGGGGGGGGGGGGGGGTGGGGGGGGGGGGGGGTGGGGGGGGGGGGGGGTGGGGGGGGGGGGGGGTGGGGGGGGGGGGGGGTGGGGGGGGGGGGGGGTGGGGGGGGGGGGGGGTGGGGGGGGGGGGGGGTGGGGGGGGGGGGGGGTGGGGGGGGGGGGGGGTGGGGGGGGGGGGGGGTGGGGGGGGGGGGGGGTGGGGGGGGGGGGGGGTGGGGGGGGGGGGGGGTGGGGGGGGGGGGGGGTGGGGGGGGGGGGGGGTGGGGGGGGGGGGGGGTGGGGGGGGGGGGGGGTGGGGGGGGGGGGGGGTGGGGGGGGGGGGGGGTGGGGGGGGGGGGGGGTGGGGGGGGGGGGGGGTGGGGGGGGGGGGGGGTGGGGGGGGGGGGGGGTGGGGGGGGGGGGGGGTGGGGGGGGGGGGGGGTGGGGGGGGGGGGGGGTGGGGGGGGGGGGGGGTGGGGGGGGGGGGGGGTGGGGGGGGGGGGGGGTGGGGGGGGGGGGGGGTGGGGGGGGGGGGGGGTGGGGGGGGGGGGGGGTGGGGGGGGGGGGGGGTGGGGGGGGGGGGGGGTGGGGGGGGGGGGGGGTGGGGGGGGGGGGGGGTGGGGGGGGGGGGGGGTGGGGGGGGGGGGGGGTGGGGGGGGGGGGGGGTGGGGGGGGGGGGGGGTGGGGGGGGGGGGGGGTGGGGGGGGGGGGGGGTGGGGGGGGGGGGGGGTGGGGGGGGGGGGGGGTGGGGGGGGGGGGGGGTGGGGGGGGGGGGGGGTGGGGGGGGGGGGGGGTGGGGGGGGGGGGGGGTGGGGGGGGGGGGGGGTGGGGGGGGGGGGGGGTGGGGGGGGGGGGGGGTGGGGGGGGGGGGGGGTGGGGGGGGGGGGGGGTGGGGGGGGGGGGGGGTGGGGGGGGGGGGGGGTGGGGGGGGGGGGGGGTGGGGGGGGGGGGGGGTGGGGGGGGGGGGGGGTGGGGGGGGGGGGGGGTGGGGGGGGGGGGGGGTGGGGGGGGGGGGGGGTGGGGGGGGGGGGGGGTGGGGGGGGGGGGGGGTGGGGGGGGGGGGGGGTGGGGGGGGGGGGGGGTGGGGGGGGGGGGGGGTGGGGGGGGGGGGGGGTGGGGGGGGGGGGGGGTGGGGGGGGGGGGGGGTGGGGGGGGGGGGGGGTGGGGGGGGGGGGGGGTGGGGGGGGGGGGGGGTGGGGGGGGGGGGGGGTGGGGGGGGGGGGGGGTGGGGGGGGGGGGGGGTGGGGGGGGGGGGGGGTGGGGGGGGGGGGGGGTGGGGGGGGGGGGGGGTGGGGGGGGGGGGGGGTGGGGGGGGGGGGGGGTGGGGGGGGGGGGGGGTGGGGGGGGGGGGGGGTGGGGGGGGGGGGGGGTGGGGGGGGGGGGGGGTGGGGGGGGGGGGGGGTGGGGGGGGGGGGGGGTGGGGGGGGGGGGGGGTGGGGGGGGGGGGGGGTGGGGGGGGGGGGGGGTGGGGGGGGGGGGGGGTGGGGGGGGGGGGGGGTGGGGGGGGGGGGGGGTGGGGGGGGGGGGGGGTGGGGGGGGGGGGGGGTGGGGGGGGGGGGGGGTGGGGGGGGGGGGGGGTGGGGGGGGGGGGGGGTGGGGGGGGGGGGGGGTGGGGGGGGGGGGGGGTGGGGGGGGGGGGGGGTGGGGGGGGGGGGGGGTGGGGGGGGGGGGGGGTGGGGGGGGGGGGGGGTGGGGGGGGGGGGGGGTGGGGGGGGGGGGGGGTGGGGGGGGGGGGGGGTGGGGGGGGGGGGGGGTGGGGGGGGGGGGGGGTGGGGGGGGGGGGGGGTGGGGGGGGGGGGGGGTGGGGGGGGGGGGGGGTGGGGGGGGGGGGGGGTGGGGGGGGGGGGGGGTGGGGGGGGGGGGGGGTGGGGGGGGGGGGGGGTGGGGGGGGGGGGGGGTGGGGGGGGGGGGGGGTGGGGGGGGGGGGGGGTGGGGGGGGGGGGGGGTGGGGGGGGGGGGGGGTGGGGGGGGGGGGGGGTGGGGGGGGGGGGGGGTGGGGGGGGGGGGGGGTGGGGGGGGGGGGGGGTGGGGGGGGGGGGGGGTGGGGGGGGGGGGGGGTGGGGGGGGGGGGGGGTGGGGGGGGGGGGGGGTGGGGGGGGGGGGGGGTGGGGGGGGGGGGGGGTGGGGGGGGGGGGGGGTGGGGGGGGGGGGGGGTGGGGGGGGGGGGGGGTGGGGGGGGGGGGGGGTGGGGGGGGGGGGGGGTGGGGGGGGGGGGGGGTGGGGGGGGGGGGGGGTGGGGGGGGGGGGGGGTGGGGGGGGGGGGGGGTGGGGGGGGGGGGGGGTGGGGGGGGGGGGGGGTGGGGGGGGGGGGGGGTGGGGGGGGGGGGGGGTGGGGGGGGGGGGGGGTGGGGGGGGGGGGGGGTGGGGGGGGGGGGGGGTGGGGGGGGGGGGGGGTGGGGGGGGGGGGGGGTGGGGGGGGGGGGGGGTGGGGGGGGGGGGGGGTGGGGGGGGGGGGGGGTGGGGGGGGGGGGGGGTGGGGGGGGGGGGGGGTGGGGGGGGGGGGGGGTGGGGGGGGGGGGGGGTGGGGGGGGGGGGGGGTGGGGGGGGGGGGGGGTGGGGGGGGGGGGGGGTGGGGGGGGGGGGGGGTGGGGGGGGGGGGGGGTGGGGGGGGGGGGGGGTGGGGGGGGGGGGGGGTGGGGGGGGGGGGGGGTGGGGGGGGGGGGGGGTGGGGGGGGGGGGGGGTGGGGGGGGGGGGGGGTGGGGGGGGGGGGGGGTGGGGGGGGGGGGGGGTGGGGGGGGGGGGGGGTGGGGGGGGGGGGGGGTGGGGGGGGGGGGGGGTGGGGGGGGGGGGGGGTGGGGGGGGGGGGGGGTGGGGGGGGGGGGGGGTGGGGGGGGGGGGGGGTGGGGGGGGGGGGGGGTGGGGGGGGGGGGGGGTGGGGGGGGGGGGGGGTGGGGGGGGGGGGGGGTGGGGGGGGGGGGGGGTGGGGGGGGGGGGGGGTGGGGGGGGGGGGGGGTGGGGGGGGGGGGGGGTGGGGGGGGGGGGGGGTGGGGGGGGGGGGGGGTGGGGGGGGGGGGGGGTGGGGGGGGGGGGGGGTGGGGGGGGGGGGGGGTGGGGGGGGGGGGGGGTGGGGGGGGGGGGGGGTGGGGGGGGGGGGGGGTGGGGGGGGGGGGGGGTGGGGGGGGGGGGGGGTGGGGGGGGGGGGGGGTGGGGGGGGGGGGGGGTGGGGGGGGGGGGGGGTGGGGGGGGGGGGGGGTGGGGGGGGGGGGGGGTGGGGGGGGGGGGGGGTGGGGGGGGGGGGGGGTGGGGGGGGGGGGGGGTGGGGGGGGGGGGGGGTGGGGGGGGGGGGGGGTGGGGGGGGGGGGGGGTGGGGGGGGGGGGGGGTGGGGGGGGGGGGGGGTGGGGGGGGGGGGGGGTGGGGGGGGGGGGGGGTGGGGGGGGGGGGGGGTGGGGGGGGGGGGGGGTGGGGGGGGGGGGGGGTGGGGGGGGGGGGGGGTGGGGGGGGGGGGGGGTGGGGGGGGGGGGGGGTGGGGGGGGGGGGGGGTGGGGGGGGGGGGGGGTGGGGGGGGGGGGGGGTGGGGGGGGGGGGGGGTGGGGGGGGGGGGGGGTGGGGGGGGGGGGGGGTGGGGGGGGGGGGGGGTGGGGGGGGGGGGGGGTGGGGGGGGGGGGGGGTGGGGGGGGGGGGGGGTGGGGGGGGGGGGGGGTGGGGGGGGGGGGGGGTGGGGGGGGGGGGGGGTGGGGGGGGGGGGGGGTGGGGGGGGGGGGGGGTGGGGGGGGGGGGGGGTGGGGGGGGGGGGGGGTGGGGGGGGGGGGGGGTGGGGGGGGGGGGGGGTGGGGGGGGGGGGGGGTGGGGGGGGGGGGGGGTGGGGGGGGGGGGGGGTGGGGGGGGGGGGGGGTGGGGGGGGGGGGGGGTGGGGGGGGGGGGGGGTGGGGGGGGGGGGGGGTGGGGGGGGGGGGGGGTGGGGGGGGGGGGGGGTGGGGGGGGGGGGGGGTGGGGGGGGGGGGGGGTGGGGGGGGGGGGGGGTGGGGGGGGGGGGGGGTGGGGGGGGGGGGGGGTGGGGGGGGGGGGGGGTGGGGGGGGGGGGGGGTGGGGGGGGGGGGGGGTGGGGGGGGGGGGGGGTGGGGGGGGGGGGGGGTGGGGGGGGGGGGGGGTGGGGGGGGGGGGGGGTGGGGGGGGGGGGGGGTGGGGGGGGGGGGGGGTGGGGGGGGGGGGGGGTGGGGGGGGGGGGGGGTGGGGGGGGGGGGGGGTGGGGGGGGGGGGGGGTGGGGGGGGGGGGGGGTGGGGGGGGGGGGGGGTGGGGGGGGGGGGGGGTGGGGGGGGGGGGGGGTGGGGGGGGGGGGGGGTGGGGGGGGGGGGGGGTGGGGGGGGGGGGGGGTGGGGGGGGGGGGGGGTGGGGGGGGGGGGGGGTGGGGGGGGGGGGGGGTGGGGGGGGGGGGGGGTGGGGGGGGGGGGGGGTGGGGGGGGGGGGGGGTGGGGGGGGGGGGGGGTGGGGGGGGGGGGGGGTGGGGGGGGGGGGGGGTGGGGGGGGGGGGGGGTGGGGGGGGGGGGGGGTGGGGGGGGGGGGGGGTGGGGGGGGGGGGGGGTGGGGGGGGGGGGGGGTGGGGGGGGGGGGGGGTGGGGGGGGGGGGGGGTGGGGGGGGGGGGGGGTGGGGGGGGGGGGGGGTGGGGGGGGGGGGGGGTGGGGGGGGGGGGGGGTGGGGGGGGGGGGGGGTGGGGGGGGGGGGGGGTGGGGGGGGGGGGGGGTGGGGGGGGGGGGGGGTGGGGGGGGGGGGGGGTGGGGGGGGGGGGGGGTGGGGGGGGGGGGGGGTGGGGGGGGGGGGGGGTGGGGGGGGGGGGGGGTGGGGGGGGGGGGGGGTGGGGGGGGGGGGGGGTGGGGGGGGGGGGGGGTGGGGGGGGGGGGGGGTGGGGGGGGGGGGGGGTGGGGGGGGGGGGGGGTGGGGGGGGGGGGGGGTGGGGGGGGGGGGGGGTGGGGGGGGGGGGGGGTGGGGGGGGGGGGGGGTGGGGGGGGGGGGGGGTGGGGGGGGGGGGGGGTGGGGGGGGGGGGGGGTGGGGGGGGGGGGGGGTGGGGGGGGGGGGGGGTGGGGGGGGGGGGGGGTGGGGGGGGGGGGGGGTGGGGGGGGGGGGGGGTGGGGGGGGGGGGGGGTGGGGGGGGGGGGGGGTGGGGGGGGGGGGGGGTGGGGGGGGGGGGGGGTGGGGGGGGGGGGGGGTGGGGGGGGGGGGGGGTGGGGGGGGGGGGGGGTGGGGGGGGGGGGGGGTGGGGGGGGGGGGGGGTGGGGGGGGGGGGGGGTGGGGGGGGGGGGGGGTGGGGGGGGGGGGGGGTGGGGGGGGGGGGGGGTGGGGGGGGGGGGGGGTGGGGGGGGGGGGGGGTGGGGGGGGGGGGGGGTGGGGGGGGGGGGGGGTGGGGGGGGGGGGGGGTGGGGGGGGGGGGGGGTGGGGGGGGGGGGGGGTGGGGGGGGGGGGGGGTGGGGGGGGGGGGGGGTGGGGGGGGGGGGGGGTGGGGGGGGGGGGGGGTGGGGGGGGGGGGGGGTGGGGGGGGGGGGGGGTGGGGGGGGGGGGGGGTGGGGGGGGGGGGGGGTGGGGGGGGGGGGGGGTGGGGGGGGGGGGGGGTGGGGGGGGGGGGGGGTGGGGGGGGGGGGGGGTGGGGGGGGGGGGGGGTGGGGGGGGGGGGGGGTGGGGGGGGGGGGGGGTGGGGGGGGGGGGGGGTGGGGGGGGGGGGGGGTGGGGGGGGGGGGGGGTGGGGGGGGGGGGGGGTGGGGGGGGGGGGGGGTGGGGGGGGGGGGGGGTGGGGGGGGGGGGGGGTGGGGGGGGGGGGGGGTGGGGGGGGGGGGGGGTGGGGGGGGGGGGGGGTGGGGGGGGGGGGGGGTGGGGGGGGGGGGGGGTGGGGGGGGGGGGGGGTGGGGGGGGGGGGGGGTGGGGGGGGGGGGGGGTGGGGGGGGGGGGGGGTGGGGGGGGGGGGGGGTGGGGGGGGGGGGGGGTGGGGGGGGGGGGGGGTGGGGGGGGGGGGGGGTGGGGGGGGGGGGGGGTGGGGGGGGGGGGGGGTGGGGGGGGGGGGGGGTGGGGGGGGGGGGGGGTGGGGGGGGGGGGGGGTGGGGGGGGGGGGGGGTGGGGGGGGGGGGGGGTGGGGGGGGGGGGGGGTGGGGGGGGGGGGGGGTGGGGGGGGGGGGGGGTGGGGGGGGGGGGGGGTGGGGGGGGGGGGGGGTGGGGGGGGGGGGGGGTGGGGGGGGGGGGGGGTGGGGGGGGGGGGGGGTGGGGGGGGGGGGGGGTGGGGGGGGGGGGGGGTGGGGGGGGGGGGGGGTGGGGGGGGGGGGGGGTGGGGGGGGGGGGGGGTGGGGGGGGGGGGGGGTGGGGGGGGGGGGGGGTGGGGGGGGGGGGGGGTGGGGGGGGGGGGGGGTGGGGGGGGGGGGGGGTGGGGGGGGGGGGGGGTGGGGGGGGGGGGGGGTGGGGGGGGGGGGGGGTGGGGGGGGGGGGGGGTGGGGGGGGGGGGGGGTGGGGGGGGGGGGGGGTGGGGGGGGGGGGGGGTGGGGGGGGGGGGGGGTGGGGGGGGGGGGGGGTGGGGGGGGGGGGGGGTGGGGGGGGGGGGGGGTGGGGGGGGGGGGGGGTGGGGGGGGGGGGGGGTGGGGGGGGGGGGGGGTGGGGGGGGGGGGGGGTGGGGGGGGGGGGGGGTGGGGGGGGGGGGGGGTGGGGGGGGGGGGGGGTGGGGGGGGGGGGGGGTGGGGGGGGGGGGGGGTGGGGGGGGGGGGGGGTGGGGGGGGGGGGGGGTGGGGGGGGGGGGGGGTGGGGGGGGGGGGGGGTGGGGGGGGGGGGGGGTGGGGGGGGGGGGGGGTGGGGGGGGGGGGGGGTGGGGGGGGGGGGGGGTGGGGGGGGGGGGGGGTGGGGGGGGGGGGGGGTGGGGGGGGGGGGGGGTGGGGGGGGGGGGGGGTGGGGGGGGGGGGGGGTGGGGGGGGGGGGGGGTGGGGGGGGGGGGGGGTGGGGGGGGGGGGGGGTGGGGGGGGGGGGGGGTGGGGGGGGGGGGGGGTGGGGGGGGGGGGGGGTGGGGGGGGGGGGGGGTGGGGGGGGGGGGGGGTGGGGGGGGGGGGGGGTGGGGGGGGGGGGGGGTGGGGGGGGGGGGGGGTGGGGGGGGGGGGGGGTGGGGGGGGGGGGGGGTGGGGGGGGGGGGGGGTGGGGGGGGGGGGGGGTGGGGGGGGGGGGGGGTGGGGGGGGGGGGGGGTGGGGGGGGGGGGGGGTGGGGGGGGGGGGGGGTGGGGGGGGGGGGGGGTGGGGGGGGGGGGGGGTGGGGGGGGGGGGGGGTGGGGGGGGGGGGGGGTGGGGGGGGGGGGGGGTGGGGGGGGGGGGGGGTGGGGGGGGGGGGGGGTGGGGGGGGGGGGGGGTGGGGGGGGGGGGGGGTGGGGGGGGGGGGGGGTGGGGGGGGGGGGGGGTGGGGGGGGGGGGGGGTGGGGGGGGGGGGGGGTGGGGGGGGGGGGGGGTGGGGGGGGGGGGGGGTGGGGGGGGGGGGGGGTGGGGGGGGGGGGGGGTGGGGGGGGGGGGGGGTGGGGGGGGGGGGGGGTGGGGGGGGGGGGGGGTGGGGGGGGGGGGGGGTGGGGGGGGGGGGGGGTGGGGGGGGGGGGGGGTGGGGGGGGGGGGGGGTGGGGGGGGGGGGGGGTGGGGGGGGGGGGGGGTGGGGGGGGGGGGGGGTGGGGGGGGGGGGGGGTGGGGGGGGGGGGGGGTGGGGGGGGGGGGGGGTGGGGGGGGGGGGGGGTGGGGGGGGGGGGGGGTGGGGGGGGGGGGGGGTGGGGGGGGGGGGGGGTGGGGGGGGGGGGGGGTGGGGGGGGGGGGGGGTGGGGGGGGGGGGGGGTGGGGGGGGGGGGGGGTGGGGGGGGGGGGGGGTGGGGGGGGGGGGGGGTGGGGGGGGGGGGGGGTGGGGGGGGGGGGGGGTGGGGGGGGGGGGGGGTGGGGGGGGGGGGGGGTGGGGGGGGGGGGGGGTGGGGGGGGGGGGGGGTGGGGGGGGGGGGGGGTGGGGGGGGGGGGGGGTGGGGGGGGGGGGGGGTGGGGGGGGGGGGGGGTGGGGGGGGGGGGGGGTGGGGGGGGGGGGGGGTGGGGGGGGGGGGGGGTGGGGGGGGGGGGGGGTGGGGGGGGGGGGGGGTGGGGGGGGGGGGGGGTGGGGGGGGGGGGGGGTGGGGGGGGGGGGGGGTGGGGGGGGGGGGGGGTGGGGGGGGGGGGGGGTGGGGGGGGGGGGGGGTGGGGGGGGGGGGGGGTGGGGGGGGGGGGGGGTGGGGGGGGGGGGGGGTGGGGGGGGGGGGGGGTGGGGGGGGGGGGGGGTGGGGGGGGGGGGGGGTGGGGGGGGGGGGGGGTGGGGGGGGGGGGGGGTGGGGGGGGGGGGGGGTGGGGGGGGGGGGGGGTGGGGGGGGGGGGGGGTGGGGGGGGGGGGGGGTGGGGGGGGGGGGGGGTGGGGGGGGGGGGGGGTGGGGGGGGGGGGGGGTGGGGGGGGGGGGGGGTGGGGGGGGGGGGGGGTGGGGGGGGGGGGGGGTGGGGGGGGGGGGGGGTGGGGGGGGGGGGGGGTGGGGGGGGGGGGGGGTGGGGGGGGGGGGGGGTGGGGGGGGGGGGGGGTGGGGGGGGGGGGGGGTGGGGGGGGGGGGGGGTGGGGGGGGGGGGGGGTGGGGGGGGGGGGGGGTGGGGGGGGGGGGGGGTGGGGGGGGGGGGGGGTGGGGGGGGGGGGGGGTGGGGGGGGGGGGGGGTGGGGGGGGGGGGGGGTGGGGGGGGGGGGGGGTGGGGGGGGGGGGGGGTGGGGGGGGGGGGGGGTGGGGGGGGGGGGGGGTGGGGGGGGGGGGGGGTGGGGGGGGGGGGGGGTGGGGGGGGGGGGGGGTGGGGGGGGGGGGGGGTGGGGGGGGGGGGGGGTGGGGGGGGGGGGGGGTGGGGGGGGGGGGGGGTGGGGGGGGGGGGGGGTGGGGGGGGGGGGGGGTGGGGGGGGGGGGGGGTGGGGGGGGGGGGGGGTGGGGGGGGGGGGGGGTGGGGGGGGGGGGGGGTGGGGGGGGGGGGGGGTGGGGGGGGGGGGGGGTGGGGGGGGGGGGGGGTGGGGGGGGGGGGGGGTGGGGGGGGGGGGGGGTGGGGGGGGGGGGGGGTGGGGGGGGGGGGGGGTGGGGGGGGGGGGGGGTGGGGGGGGGGGGGGGTGGGGGGGGGGGGGGGTGGGGGGGGGGGGGGGTGGGGGGGGGGGGGGGTGGGGGGGGGGGGGGGTGGGGGGGGGGGGGGGTGGGGGGGGGGGGGGGTGGGGGGGGGGGGGGGTGGGGGGGGGGGGGGGTGGGGGGGGGGGGGGGTGGGGGGGGGGGGGGGTGGGGGGGGGGGGGGGTGGGGGGGGGGGGGGGTGGGGGGGGGGGGGGGTGGGGGGGGGGGGGGGTGGGGGGGGGGGGGGGTGGGGGGGGGGGGGGGTGGGGGGGGGGGGGGGTGGGGGGGGGGGGGGGTGGGGGGGGGGGGGGGTGGGGGGGGGGGGGGGTGGGGGGGGGGGGGGGTGGGGGGGGGGGGGGGTGGGGGGGGGGGGGGGTGGGGGGGGGGGGGGGTGGGGGGGGGGGGGGGTGGGGGGGGGGGGGGGTGGGGGGGGGGGGGGGTGGGGGGGGGGGGGGGTGGGGGGGGGGGGGGGTGGGGGGGGGGGGGGGTGGGGGGGGGGGGGGGTGGGGGGGGGGGGGGGTGGGGGGGGGGGGGGGTGGGGGGGGGGGGGGGTGGGGGGGGGGGGGGGTGGGGGGGGGGGGGGGTGGGGGGGGGGGGGGGTGGGGGGGGGGGGGGGTGGGGGGGGGGGGGGGTGGGGGGGGGGGGGGGTGGGGGGGGGGGGGGGTGGGGGGGGGGGGGGGTGGGGGGGGGGGGGGGTGGGGGGGGGGGGGGGTGGGGGGGGGGGGGGGTGGGGGGGGGGGGGGGTGGGGGGGGGGGGGGGTGGGGGGGGGGGGGGGTGGGGGGGGGGGGGGGTGGGGGGGGGGGGGGGTGGGGGGGGGGGGGGGTGGGGGGGGGGGGGGGTGGGGGGGGGGGGGGGTGGGGGGGGGGGGGGGTGGGGGGGGGGGGGGGTGGGGGGGGGGGGGGGTGGGGGGGGGGGGGGGTGGGGGGGGGGGGGGGTGGGGGGGGGGGGGGGTGGGGGGGGGGGGGGGTGGGGGGGGGGGGGGGTGGGGGGGGGGGGGGGTGGGGGGGGGGGGGGGTGGGGGGGGGGGGGGGTGGGGGGGGGGGGGGGTGGGGGGGGGGGGGGGTGGGGGGGGGGGGGGGTGGGGGGGGGGGGGGGTGGGGGGGGGGGGGGGTGGGGGGGGGGGGGGGTGGGGGGGGGGGGGGGTGGGGGGGGGGGGGGGTGGGGGGGGGGGGGGGTGGGGGGGGGGGGGGGTGGGGGGGGGGGGGGGTGGGGGGGGGGGGGGGTGGGGGGGGGGGGGGGTGGGGGGGGGGGGGGGTGGGGGGGGGGGGGGGTGGGGGGGGGGGGGGGTGGGGGGGGGGGGGGGTGGGGGGGGGGGGGGGTGGGGGGGGGGGGGGGTGGGGGGGGGGGGGGGTGGGGGGGGGGGGGGGTGGGGGGGGGGGGGGGTGGGGGGGGGGGGGGGTGGGGGGGGGGGGGGGTGGGGGGGGGGGGGGGTGGGGGGGGGGGGGGGTGGGGGGGGGGGGGGGTGGGGGGGGGGGGGGGTGGGGGGGGGGGGGGGTGGGGGGGGGGGGGGGTGGGGGGGGGGGGGGGTGGGGGGGGGGGGGGGTGGGGGGGGGGGGGGGTGGGGGGGGGGGGGGGTGGGGGGGGGGGGGGGTGGGGGGGGGGGGGGGTGGGGGGGGGGGGGGGTGGGGGGGGGGGGGGGTGGGGGGGGGGGGGGGTGGGGGGGGGGGGGGGTGGGGGGGGGGGGGGGTGGGGGGGGGGGGGGGTGGGGGGGGGGGGGGGTGGGGGGGGGGGGGGGTGGGGGGGGGGGGGGGTGGGGGGGGGGGGGGGTGGGGGGGGGGGGGGGTGGGGGGGGGGGGGGGTGGGGGGGGGGGGGGGTGGGGGGGGGGGGGGGTGGGGGGGGGGGGGGGTGGGGGGGGGGGGGGGTGGGGGGGGGGGGGGGTGGGGGGGGGGGGGGGTGGGGGGGGGGGGGGGTGGGGGGGGGGGGGGGTGGGGGGGGGGGGGGGTGGGGGGGGGGGGGGGTGGGGGGGGGGGGGGGTGGGGGGGGGGGGGGGTGGGGGGGGGGGGGGGTGGGGGGGGGGGGGGGTGGGGGGGGGGGGGGGTGGGGGGGGGGGGGGGTGGGGGGGGGGGGGGGTGGGGGGGGGGGGGGGTGGGGGGGGGGGGGGGTGGGGGGGGGGGGGGGTGGGGGGGGGGGGGGGTGGGGGGGGGGGGGGGTGGGGGGGGGGGGGGGTGGGGGGGGGGGGGGGTGGGGGGGGGGGGGGGTGGGGGGGGGGGGGGGTGGGGGGGGGGGGGGGTGGGGGGGGGGGGGGGTGGGGGGGGGGGGGGGTGGGGGGGGGGGGGGGTGGGGGGGGGGGGGGGTGGGGGGGGGGGGGGGTGGGGGGGGGGGGGGGTGGGGGGGGGGGGGGGTGGGGGGGGGGGGGGGTGGGGGGGGGGGGGGGTGGGGGGGGGGGGGGGTGGGGGGGGGGGGGGGTGGGGGGGGGGGGGGGTGGGGGGGGGGGGGGGTGGGGGGGGGGGGGGGTGGGGGGGGGGGGGGGTGGGGGGGGGGGGGGGTGGGGGGGGGGGGGGGTGGGGGGGGGGGGGGGTGGGGGGGGGGGGGGGTGGGGGGGGGGGGGGGTGGGGGGGGGGGGGGGTGGGGGGGGGGGGGGGTGGGGGGGGGGGGGGGTGGGGGGGGGGGGGGGTGGGGGGGGGGGGGGGTGGGGGGGGGGGGGGGTGGGGGGGGGGGGGGGTGGGGGGGGGGGGGGGTGGGGGGGGGGGGGGGTGGGGGGGGGGGGGGGTGGGGGGGGGGGGGGGTGGGGGGGGGGGGGGGTGGGGGGGGGGGGGGGTGGGGGGGGGGGGGGGTGGGGGGGGGGGGGGGTGGGGGGGGGGGGGGGTGGGGGGGGGGGGGGGTGGGGGGGGGGGGGGGTGGGGGGGGGGGGGGGTGGGGGGGGGGGGGGGTGGGGGGGGGGGGGGGTGGGGGGGGGGGGGGGTGGGGGGGGGGGGGGGTGGGGGGGGGGGGGGGTGGGGGGGGGGGGGGGTGGGGGGGGGGGGGGGTGGGGGGGGGGGGGGGTGGGGGGGGGGGGGGGTGGGGGGGGGGGGGGGTGGGGGGGGGGGGGGGTGGGGGGGGGGGGGGGTGGGGGGGGGGGGGGGTGGGGGGGGGGGGGGGTGGGGGGGGGGGGGGGTGGGGGGGGGGGGGGGTGGGGGGGGGGGGGGGTGGGGGGGGGGGGGGGTGGGGGGGGGGGGGGGTGGGGGGGGGGGGGGGTGGGGGGGGGGGGGGGTGGGGGGGGGGGGGGGTGGGGGGGGGGGGGGGTGGGGGGGGGGGGGGGTGGGGGGGGGGGGGGGTGGGGGGGGGGGGGGGTGGGGGGGGGGGGGGGTGGGGGGGGGGGGGGGTGGGGGGGGGGGGGGGTGGGGGGGGGGGGGGGTGGGGGGGGGGGGGGGTGGGGGGGGGGGGGGGTGGGGGGGGGGGGGGGTGGGGGGGGGGGGGGGTGGGGGGGGGGGGGGGTGGGGGGGGGGGGGGGTGGGGGGGGGGGGGGGTGGGGGGGGGGGGGGGTGGGGGGGGGGGGGGGTGGGGGGGGGGGGGGGTGGGGGGGGGGGGGGGTGGGGGGGGGGGGGGGTGGGGGGGGGGGGGGGTGGGGGGGGGGGGGGGTGGGGGGGGGGGGGGGTGGGGGGGGGGGGGGGTGGGGGGGGGGGGGGGTGGGGGGGGGGGGGGGTGGGGGGGGGGGGGGGTGGGGGGGGGGGGGGGTGGGGGGGGGGGGGGGTGGGGGGGGGGGGGGGTGGGGGGGGGGGGGGGTGGGGGGGGGGGGGGGTGGGGGGGGGGGGGGGTGGGGGGGGGGGGGGGTGGGGGGGGGGGGGGGTGGGGGGGGGGGGGGGTGGGGGGGGGGGGGGGTGGGGGGGGGGGGGGGTGGGGGGGGGGGGGGGTGGGGGGGGGGGGGGGTGGGGGGGGGGGGGGGTGGGGGGGGGGGGGGGTGGGGGGGGGGGGGGGTGGGGGGGGGGGGGGGTGGGGGGGGGGGGGGGTGGGGGGGGGGGGGGGTGGGGGGGGGGGGGGGTGGGGGGGGGGGGGGGTGGGGGGGGGGGGGGGTGGGGGGGGGGGGGGGTGGGGGGGGGGGGGGGTGGGGGGGGGGGGGGGTGGGGGGGGGGGGGGGTGGGGGGGGGGGGGGGTGGGGGGGGGGGGGGGTGGGGGGGGGGGGGGGTGGGGGGGGGGGGGGGTGGGGGGGGGGGGGGGTGGGGGGGGGGGGGGGTGGGGGGGGGGGGGGGTGGGGGGGGGGGGGGGTGGGGGGGGGGGGGGGTGGGGGGGGGGGGGGGTGGGGGGGGGGGGGGGTGGGGGGGGGGGGGGGTGGGGGGGGGGGGGGGTGGGGGGGGGGGGGGGTGGGGGGGGGGGGGGGTGGGGGGGGGGGGGGGTGGGGGGGGGGGGGGGTGGGGGGGGGGGGGGGTGGGGGGGGGGGGGGGTGGGGGGGGGGGGGGGTGGGGGGGGGGGGGGGTGGGGGGGGGGGGGGGTGGGGGGGGGGGGGGGTGGGGGGGGGGGGGGGTGGGGGGGGGGGGGGGTGGGGGGGGGGGGGGGTGGGGGGGGGGGGGGGTGGGGGGGGGGGGGGGTGGGGGGGGGGGGGGGTGGGGGGGGGGGGGGGTGGGGGGGGGGGGGGGTGGGGGGGGGGGGGGGTGGGGGGGGGGGGGGGTGGGGGGGGGGGGGGGTGGGGGGGGGGGGGGGTGGGGGGGGGGGGGGGTGGGGGGGGGGGGGGGTGGGGGGGGGGGGGGGTGGGGGGGGGGGGGGGTGGGGGGGGGGGGGGGTGGGGGGGGGGGGGGGTGGGGGGGGGGGGGGGTGGGGGGGGGGGGGGGTGGGGGGGGGGGGGGGTGGGGGGGGGGGGGGGTGGGGGGGGGGGGGGGTGGGGGGGGGGGGGGGTGGGGGGGGGGGGGGGTGGGGGGGGGGGGGGGTGGGGGGGGGGGGGGGTGGGGGGGGGGGGGGGTGGGGGGGGGGGGGGGTGGGGGGGGGGGGGGGTGGGGGGGGGGGGGGGTGGGGGGGGGGGGGGGTGGGGGGGGGGGGGGGTGGGGGGGGGGGGGGGTGGGGGGGGGGGGGGGTGGGGGGGGGGGGGGGTGGGGGGGGGGGGGGGTGGGGGGGGGGGGGGGTGGGGGGGGGGGGGGGTGGGGGGGGGGGGGGGTGGGGGGGGGGGGGGGTGGGGGGGGGGGGGGGTGGGGGGGGGGGGGGGTGGGGGGGGGGGGGGGTGGGGGGGGGGGGGGGTGGGGGGGGGGGGGGGTGGGGGGGGGGGGGGGTGGGGGGGGGGGGGGGTGGGGGGGGGGGGGGGTGGGGGGGGGGGGGGGTGGGGGGGGGGGGGGGTGGGGGGGGGGGGGGGTGGGGGGGGGGGGGGGTGGGGGGGGGGGGGGGTGGGGGGGGGGGGGGGTGGGGGGGGGGGGGGGTGGGGGGGGGGGGGGGTGGGGGGGGGGGGGGGTGGGGGGGGGGGGGGGTGGGGGGGGGGGGGGGTGGGGGGGGGGGGGGGTGGGGGGGGGGGGGGGTGGGGGGGGGGGGGGGTGGGGGGGGGGGGGGGTGGGGGGGGGGGGGGGTGGGGGGGGGGGGGGGTGGGGGGGGGGGGGGGTGGGGGGGGGGGGGGGTGGGGGGGGGGGGGGGTGGGGGGGGGGGGGGGTGGGGGGGGGGGGGGGTGGGGGGGGGGGGGGGTGGGGGGGGGGGGGGGTGGGGGGGGGGGGGGGTGGGGGGGGGGGGGGGTGGGGGGGGGGGGGGGTGGGGGGGGGGGGGGGTGGGGGGGGGGGGGGGTGGGGGGGGGGGGGGGTGGGGGGGGGGGGGGGTGGGGGGGGGGGGGGGTGGGGGGGGGGGGGGGTGGGGGGGGGGGGGGGTGGGGGGGGGGGGGGGTGGGGGGGGGGGGGGGTGGGGGGGGGGGGGGGTGGGGGGGGGGGGGGGTGGGGGGGGGGGGGGGTGGGGGGGGGGGGGGGTGGGGGGGGGGGGGGGTGGGGGGGGGGGGGGGTGGGGGGGGGGGGGGGTGGGGGGGGGGGGGGGTGGGGGGGGGGGGGGGTGGGGGGGGGGGGGGGTGGGGGGGGGGGGGGGTGGGGGGGGGGGGGGGTGGGGGGGGGGGGGGGTGGGGGGGGGGGGGGGTGGGGGGGGGGGGGGGTGGGGGGGGGGGGGGGTGGGGGGGGGGGGGGGTGGGGGGGGGGGGGGGTGGGGGGGGGGGGGGGTGGGGGGGGGGGGGGGTGGGGGGGGGGGGGGGTGGGGGGGGGGGGGGGTGGGGGGGGGGGGGGGTGGGGGGGGGGGGGGGTGGGGGGGGGGGGGGGTGGGGGGGGGGGGGGGTGGGGGGGGGGGGGGGTGGGGGGGGGGGGGGGTGGGGGGGGGGGGGGGTGGGGGGGGGGGGGGGTGGGGGGGGGGGGGGGTGGGGGGGGGGGGGGGTGGGGGGGGGGGGGGGTGGGGGGGGGGGGGGGTGGGGGGGGGGGGGGGTGGGGGGGGGGGGGGGTGGGGGGGGGGGGGGGTGGGGGGGGGGGGGGGTGGGGGGGGGGGGGGGTGGGGGGGGGGGGGGGTGGGGGGGGGGGGGGGTGGGGGGGGGGGGGGGTGGGGGGGGGGGGGGGTGGGGGGGGGGGGGGGTGGGGGGGGGGGGGGGTGGGGGGGGGGGGGGGTGGGGGGGGGGGGGGGTGGGGGGGGGGGGGGGTGGGGGGGGGGGGGGGTGGGGGGGGGGGGGGGTGGGGGGGGGGGGGGGTGGGGGGGGGGGGGGGTGGGGGGGGGGGGGGGTGGGGGGGGGGGGGGGTGGGGGGGGGGGGGGGTGGGGGGGGGGGGGGGTGGGGGGGGGGGGGGGTGGGGGGGGGGGGGGGTGGGGGGGGGGGGGGGTGGGGGGGGGGGGGGGTGGGGGGGGGGGGGGGTGGGGGGGGGGGGGGGTGGGGGGGGGGGGGGGTGGGGGGGGGGGGGGGTGGGGGGGGGGGGGGGTGGGGGGGGGGGGGGGTGGGGGGGGGGGGGGGTGGGGGGGGGGGGGGGTGGGGGGGGGGGGGGGTGGGGGGGGGGGGGGGTGGGGGGGGGGGGGGGTGGGGGGGGGGGGGGGTGGGGGGGGGGGGGGGTGGGGGGGGGGGGGGGTGGGGGGGGGGGGGGGTGGGGGGGGGGGGGGGTGGGGGGGGGGGGGGGTGGGGGGGGGGGGGGGTGGGGGGGGGGGGGGGTGGGGGGGGGGGGGGGTGGGGGGGGGGGGGGGTGGGGGGGGGGGGGGGTGGGGGGGGGGGGGGGTGGGGGGGGGGGGGGGTGGGGGGGGGGGGGGGTGGGGGGGGGGGGGGGTGGGGGGGGGGGGGGGTGGGGGGGGGGGGGGGTGGGGGGGGGGGGGGGTGGGGGGGGGGGGGGGTGGGGGGGGGGGGGGGTGGGGGGGGGGGGGGGTGGGGGGGGGGGGGGGTGGGGGGGGGGGGGGGTGGGGGGGGGGGGGGGTGGGGGGGGGGGGGGGTGGGGGGGGGGGGGGGTGGGGGGGGGGGGGGGTGGGGGGGGGGGGGGGTGGGGGGGGGGGGGGGTGGGGGGGGGGGGGGGTGGGGGGGGGGGGGGGTGGGGGGGGGGGGGGGTGGGGGGGGGGGGGGGTGGGGGGGGGGGGGGGTGGGGGGGGGGGGGGGTGGGGGGGGGGGGGGGTGGGGGGGGGGGGGGGTGGGGGGGGGGGGGGGTGGGGGGGGGGGGGGGTGGGGGGGGGGGGGGGTGGGGGGGGGGGGGGGTGGGGGGGGGGGGGGGTGGGGGGGGGGGGGGGTGGGGGGGGGGGGGGGTGGGGGGGGGGGGGGGTGGGGGGGGGGGGGGGTGGGGGGGGGGGGGGGTGGGGGGGGGGGGGGGTGGGGGGGGGGGGGGGTGGGGGGGGGGGGGGGTGGGGGGGGGGGGGGGTGGGGGGGGGGGGGGGTGGGGGGGGGGGGGGGTGGGGGGGGGGGGGGGTGGGGGGGGGGGGGGGTGGGGGGGGGGGGGGGTGGGGGGGGGGGGGGGTGGGGGGGGGGGGGGGTGGGGGGGGGGGGGGGTGGGGGGGGGGGGGGGTGGGGGGGGGGGGGGGTGGGGGGGGGGGGGGGTGGGGGGGGGGGGGGGTGGGGGGGGGGGGGGGTGGGGGGGGGGGGGGGTGGGGGGGGGGGGGGGTGGGGGGGGGGGGGGGTGGGGGGGGGGGGGGGTGGGGGGGGGGGGGGGTGGGGGGGGGGGGGGGTGGGGGGGGGGGGGGGTGGGGGGGGGGGGGGGTGGGGGGGGGGGGGGGTGGGGGGGGGGGGGGGTGGGGGGGGGGGGGGGTGGGGGGGGGGGGGGGTGGGGGGGGGGGGGGGTGGGGGGGGGGGGGGGTGGGGGGGGGGGGGGGTGGGGGGGGGGGGGGGTGGGGGGGGGGGGGGGTGGGGGGGGGGGGGGGTGGGGGGGGGGGGGGGTGGGGGGGGGGGGGGGTGGGGGGGGGGGGGGGTGGGGGGGGGGGGGGGTGGGGGGGGGGGGGGGTGGGGGGGGGGGGGGGTGGGGGGGGGGGGGGGTGGGGGGGGGGGGGGGTGGGGGGGGGGGGGGGTGGGGGGGGGGGGGGGTGGGGGGGGGGGGGGGTGGGGGGGGGGGGGGGTGGGGGGGGGGGGGGGTGGGGGGGGGGGGGGGTGGGGGGGGGGGGGGGTGGGGGGGGGGGGGGGTGGGGGGGGGGGGGGGTGGGGGGGGGGGGGGGTGGGGGGGGGGGGGGGTGGGGGGGGGGGGGGGTGGGGGGGGGGGGGGGTGGGGGGGGGGGGGGGTGGGGGGGGGGGGGGGTGGGGGGGGGGGGGGGTGGGGGGGGGGGGGGGTGGGGGGGGGGGGGGGTGGGGGGGGGGGGGGGTGGGGGGGGGGGGGGGTGGGGGGGGGGGGGGGTGGGGGGGGGGGGGGGTGGGGGGGGGGGGGGGTGGGGGGGGGGGGGGGTGGGGGGGGGGGGGGGTGGGGGGGGGGGGGGGTGGGGGGGGGGGGGGGTGGGGGGGGGGGGGGGTGGGGGGGGGGGGGGGTGGGGGGGGGGGGGGGTGGGGGGGGGGGGGGGTGGGGGGGGGGGGGGGTGGGGGGGGGGGGGGGTGGGGGGGGGGGGGGGTGGGGGGGGGGGGGGGTGGGGGGGGGGGGGGGTGGGGGGGGGGGGGGGTGGGGGGGGGGGGGGGTGGGGGGGGGGGGGGGTGGGGGGGGGGGGGGGTGGGGGGGGGGGGGGGTGGGGGGGGGGGGGGGTGGGGGGGGGGGGGGGTGGGGGGGGGGGGGGGTGGGGGGGGGGGGGGGTGGGGGGGGGGGGGGGTGGGGGGGGGGGGGGGTGGGGGGGGGGGGGGGTGGGGGGGGGGGGGGGTGGGGGGGGGGGGGGGTGGGGGGGGGGGGGGGTGGGGGGGGGGGGGGGTGGGGGGGGGGGGGGGTGGGGGGGGGGGGGGGTGGGGGGGGGGGGGGGTGGGGGGGGGGGGGGGTGGGGGGGGGGGGGGGTGGGGGGGGGGGGGGGTGGGGGGGGGGGGGGGTGGGGGGGGGGGGGGGTGGGGGGGGGGGGGGGTGGGGGGGGGGGGGGGTGGGGGGGGGGGGGGGTGGGGGGGGGGGGGGGTGGGGGGGGGGGGGGGTGGGGGGGGGGGGGGGTGGGGGGGGGGGGGGGTGGGGGGGGGGGGGGGTGGGGGGGGGGGGGGGTGGGGGGGGGGGGGGGTGGGGGGGGGGGGGGGTGGGGGGGGGGGGGGGTGGGGGGGGGGGGGGGTGGGGGGGGGGGGGGGTGGGGGGGGGGGGGGGTGGGGGGGGGGGGGGGTGGGGGGGGGGGGGGGTGGGGGGGGGGGGGGGTGGGGGGGGGGGGGGGTGGGGGGGGGGGGGGGTGGGGGGGGGGGGGGGTGGGGGGGGGGGGGGGTGGGGGGGGGGGGGGGTGGGGGGGGGGGGGGGTGGGGGGGGGGGGGGGTGGGGGGGGGGGGGGGTGGGGGGGGGGGGGGGTGGGGGGGGGGGGGGGTGGGGGGGGGGGGGGGTGGGGGGGGGGGGGGGTGGGGGGGGGGGGGGGTGGGGGGGGGGGGGGGTGGGGGGGGGGGGGGGTGGGGGGGGGGGGGGGTGGGGGGGGGGGGGGGTGGGGGGGGGGGGGGGTGGGGGGGGGGGGGGGTGGGGGGGGGGGGGGGTGGGGGGGGGGGGGGGTGGGGGGGGGGGGGGGTGGGGGGGGGGGGGGGTGGGGGGGGGGGGGGGTGGGGGGGGGGGGGGGTGGGGGGGGGGGGGGGTGGGGGGGGGGGGGGGTGGGGGGGGGGGGGGGTGGGGGGGGGGGGGGGTGGGGGGGGGGGGGGGTGGGGGGGGGGGGGGGTGGGGGGGGGGGGGGGTGGGGGGGGGGGGGGGTGGGGGGGGGGGGGGGTGGGGGGGGGGGGGGGTGGGGGGGGGGGGGGGTGGGGGGGGGGGGGGGTGGGGGGGGGGGGGGGTGGGGGGGGGGGGGGGTGGGGGGGGGGGGGGGTGGGGGGGGGGGGGGGTGGGGGGGGGGGGGGGTGGGGGGGGGGGGGGGTGGGGGGGGGGGGGGGTGGGGGGGGGGGGGGGTGGGGGGGGGGGGGGGTGGGGGGGGGGGGGGGTGGGGGGGGGGGGGGGTGGGGGGGGGGGGGGGTGGGGGGGGGGGGGGGTGGGGGGGGGGGGGGGTGGGGGGGGGGGGGGGTGGGGGGGGGGGGGGGTGGGGGGGGGGGGGGGTGGGGGGGGGGGGGGGTGGGGGGGGGGGGGGGTGGGGGGGGGGGGGGGTGGGGGGGGGGGGGGGTGGGGGGGGGGGGGGGTGGGGGGGGGGGGGGGTGGGGGGGGGGGGGGGTGGGGGGGGGGGGGGGTGGGGGGGGGGGGGGGTGGGGGGGGGGGGGGGTGGGGGGGGGGGGGGGTGGGGGGGGGGGGGGGTGGGGGGGGGGGGGGGTGGGGGGGGGGGGGGGTGGGGGGGGGGGGGGGTGGGGGGGGGGGGGGGTGGGGGGGGGGGGGGGTGGGGGGGGGGGGGGGTGGGGGGGGGGGGGGGTGGGGGGGGGGGGGGGTGGGGGGGGGGGGGGGTGGGGGGGGGGGGGGGTGGGGGGGGGGGGGGGTGGGGGGGGGGGGGGGTGGGGGGGGGGGGGGGTGGGGGGGGGGGGGGGTGGGGGGGGGGGGGGGTGGGGGGGGGGGGGGGTGGGGGGGGGGGGGGGTGGGGGGGGGGGGGGGTGGGGGGGGGGGGGGGTGGGGGGGGGGGGGGGTGGGGGGGGGGGGGGGTGGGGGGGGGGGGGGGTGGGGGGGGGGGGGGGTGGGGGGGGGGGGGGGTGGGGGGGGGGGGGGGTGGGGGGGGGGGGGGGTGGGGGGGGGGGGGGGTGGGGGGGGGGGGGGGTGGGGGGGGGGGGGGGTGGGGGGGGGGGGGGGTGGGGGGGGGGGGGGGTGGGGGGGGGGGGGGGTGGGGGGGGGGGGGGGTGGGGGGGGGGGGGGGTGGGGGGGGGGGGGGGTGGGGGGGGGGGGGGGTGGGGGGGGGGGGGGGTGGGGGGGGGGGGGGGTGGGGGGGGGGGGGGGTGGGGGGGGGGGGGGGTGGGGGGGGGGGGGGGTGGGGGGGGGGGGGGGTGGGGGGGGGGGGGGGTGGGGGGGGGGGGGGGTGGGGGGGGGGGGGGGTGGGGGGGGGGGGGGGTGGGGGGGGGGGGGGGTGGGGGGGGGGGGGGGTGGGGGGGGGGGGGGGTGGGGGGGGGGGGGGGTGGGGGGGGGGGGGGGTGGGGGGGGGGGGGGGTGGGGGGGGGGGGGGGTGGGGGGGGGGGGGGGTGGGGGGGGGGGGGGGTGGGGGGGGGGGGGGGTGGGGGGGGGGGGGGGTGGGGGGGGGGGGGGGTGGGGGGGGGGGGGGGTGGGGGGGGGGGGGGGTGGGGGGGGGGGGGGGTGGGGGGGGGGGGGGGTGGGGGGGGGGGGGGGTGGGGGGGGGGGGGGGTGGGGGGGGGGGGGGGTGGGGGGGGGGGGGGGTGGGGGGGGGGGGGGGTGGGGGGGGGGGGGGGTGGGGGGGGGGGGGGGTGGGGGGGGGGGGGGGTGGGGGGGGGGGGGGGTGGGGGGGGGGGGGGGTGGGGGGGGGGGGGGGTGGGGGGGGGGGGGGGTGGGGGGGGGGGGGGGTGGGGGGGGGGGGGGGTGGGGGGGGGGGGGGGTGGGGGGGGGGGGGGGTGGGGGGGGGGGGGGGTGGGGGGGGGGGGGGGTGGGGGGGGGGGGGGGTGGGGGGGGGGGGGGGTGGGGGGGGGGGGGGGTGGGGGGGGGGGGGGGTGGGGGGGGGGGGGGGTGGGGGGGGGGGGGGGTGGGGGGGGGGGGGGGTGGGGGGGGGGGGGGGTGGGGGGGGGGGGGGGTGGGGGGGGGGGGGGGTGGGGGGGGGGGGGGGTGGGGGGGGGGGGGGGTGGGGGGGGGGGGGGGTGGGGGGGGGGGGGGGTGGGGGGGGGGGGGGGTGGGGGGGGGGGGGGGTGGGGGGGGGGGGGGGTGGGGGGGGGGGGGGGTGGGGGGGGGGGGGGGTGGGGGGGGGGGGGGGTGGGGGGGGGGGTGGGCGGGGGGGGGGGGCGGGGGGGGGGGGGGGGGGTGGGGGGGGGTGGGGGGGGGGCGGGCTGGCGGGGGGGGTGGGGGGGTGGTCTGTCTGTCTGTCTGTCTGTCTGTCTGTCTGTCTGTCTGTCTGTCTATCTATCTATCTATCTATCTATCTGTCTGGCTTATATACCGCCCTCCCCCGGAGTGGCAGTTCGATCTGGACTGCATCACTCCAAAGCAAGTTTGGCTGGCTGGGGTAGCAAACCCCCCCCCCCCCCGGATTTATTCTGCAAACCAGGCAATGCTAGGGGAGGCAGGACGGCCCGGCATGAATCACCCCTGCCCCGACGGTGATCGCCAGTCATTTGTCCCTTCTGGCAGCAGGACTCGAGCGGTTTTACACAACCTAATTAGATAACTGCCAGAAAGATGAACAGCTCGATATTCTTTTTAGCACAAGACAAAAAGCTGGTGCAGACGGGCGACTTGGTCTCTCCTTTCTCCGTTCCTGTTGCTCTCCTATCCCTGTTGAAAAATTTGAGGTCTCCTTCCAAGGGGCTCCGTGGGAAATTTGTACACGTGGGGAGAGGGGGAGGATGGATGCAGAGAATTATTTCCCCACAACTTCACCTCGTTATAATTCCTTCAAAAATCTACTTGCTGACTTGGGGGCTAGATGCTCAAAAAGGACAAAAAGTGACATTCTGCTCATGCTCAGAGGAGCTCTCTTGATTTTTATGGATACAGCAGCCAGCTGTTCCTGTTAGCAGCAAAGGATAGGATTCACGATAATGGGTATAAATGATGGGGTTCCTACTGGCTATTAGGAAAATATTTTTACAGTAGTGGAATCAACCACCTAGGGAGGTGGTGAACTCCCCCTCCCTGGGAGTTTTCAAGTAGCACCTGGACAGACACCTTTCTGAGATGCTTTAGGCCAGTGGTGGTGAACCTATGGCACGGGTGTCAGAAGCGGCACTCAGAGCCCGCTCTGTGGGCACACGCAAACAGAGTGCCCCCCCCCATACACATCTAGGCTGGCCTGGGTCGCTGGGCTCGATTATTAGCATTATATCTAAGACCTAGTTTTAGGGAAGCAGTGTAGGTAACCCTGTTAAGCGCTGTTAAACCCCACTGAGTTTCAGGCGAAGAACTAAAGCGCAATCCTCTACCCGGGAGTAAGCTCAGTTGCTGGCAATGGGGCTTGCTTCTGAGTAAACCCTCCTAGGGTCTTGATTCACCTGTTGGAAGAATTGCACGGTTGCTTCAAAGCAAAGCCACCAACTACCACCAAGCTTACAGCAGTGGCGTAGGAGGTTAAGAGCTCGTGTATCTAATCTGGAGGAACCGGGTTTAATTCCCAGCTCTGCTGCCTGAGCTGTGGAGGCTGATCTGGGGAATTCAGATTAGCCTGTGCACTCCCACACACGCCAGCTGGGTGACCTTGGGCTAGTCACAGCATCTCGGAGCTCTCTCAGCCCCACCCACCTCACAGGGTGTTTGTTGTGAGGGGGGAAGGGCAAGGAGATTGTCAGCCCCTTTGAGTCTCCTGCAGGAGAGAAAGGGGGGATATAAATCCAAACTCTTCTTCTTCTTCTTCTTCTTCTTCTTCTTCTTCCTGAATAACTCACGCCTCGAAGCCAACCATTTTTTCTAAACTAAAACCTCAGTATTCAGGTTAAATAGCCGTGTTGGCACTTTGCGATACATAAGTGGGTTTTGGGTTGCAATTTGGGCACTCGGTCTCGAAAAGGTTCGCCATCACTGCTTTAGGCTAATCCTGCAGTGAGCAGGGGGTTGGACTAGATGGCCTCTATGGCCCCTTCCAACTCTATGGTTTGTATGAAATAGACCAGTGAAGAGCCATGTCATGTAAGTTAGATCTGGGTGTGCACTTGATAAATTATAGTAAGCCAGGCAAAGAGGAAGGAATTAGGGGGTAGGATTTTGGGAGTCTGGGAACCAACATATTGTTGGGGTACGGCTAAAAATTCAGCAGTGCTGATGGAAGAGGGAGGCTGCAGGGTTGGGGGGGAGGGGTCTGTGCTTGCTTGCACTTAAATAGGGTTGCCAAATAGGCCAGGGGAGGCCTCAAGACCTCTTGGAATTACAGCTGACCTCTAGGGCACGAAGACCAGTTCACCTGCCCTCCATGGCAGCACAACCCACTGAGATCTCTTACCCAAATCGTCAGGGATTTCCCAGTTCTGGGGTTGCTAACCTCCAGGTGGCACCTGGAGACCTCCCACTATTACAATGGACTTCCAAACAACCCAAATCAGTTTCCCGTGGGGAGAATGGCTGCGTTGGGGGGCAGACTCTATCACATTATGCCCTGCTGAAGTCCCTCCCCTCCCCAAACCCCACCCTTCTCAGGCTCCAGCGTGGTGTAGTGGTTAAGAGCAGGTGCACTCTAATCTGGAGAACCTGGTTTGATTCCCCGCTCTGCCACTTGAGCTGAGGAAGCTTATCTGGTGAACCAGATTAGTTTGTGCACTCCAACACATGCCAGCTGTGTGACCTTGGGCTAGTCACAGTTCTTCGGAGCTCTCACAGTCCCACCTACCTCACAGGGTGTTTGTTGTGAAGGGGGGAAGGGAAAGGAGTCTGTAAGCCCCTTTGAGACTCCTTAGAGGAGAGAAAAGGGGAATATAAATCCAACTCTTCTTCTTCTTCTTCTTCTTCTTCTTCTTCTTCTTCTTCTTCTTCTTCTTCTTCATTTTTCTTCTTCATTTTCTGCTTCTTTTTCTGCTTCTTTTTCTTCTTCTTCTTCTTCTTCTTCTTCATTTTTCTTCTTCATTTTCTTTTTCTTTTTCTTCTTCATTTTCTTCTTCATTTTCTTCTTCATTTTTCTTCTTCATTTTCTTTTTCTTTTTCTTCTTCTTCTTCTTCATTTTTCTTCTTCTTTTCTTTTTCTTCTTTTTCTTCTTCATTTTTCTTCTTCATTTTCTGCTTCTTTTTCTGCTTCTTTTTCTGCTTCTTCTTCTTCTTCTTCTTCTTCTTCTTCTTCTTCTTCTTCTTCTTCTTCTTCTTCTTCTTCTTCTTCTTCTTCTTCTTCTTCTTCTTCTTCCTCTTCCTCTTCCTCTTCTTCTTCCACCCACCAAATCTCCAGGTATTTCCTAATCCAGAGCTGGCAACCAAGCCAGAGTTGGTTAACCCTACCTTCCACCTTCCTTACACCCTGGTAGATTTTTCCTTTCCTCCCATCTAAATAGTAAGGAGGAAGCCCAACTAGAGCCTTGGTATGATGTTTCATGCAGCTCAGCTTTGAGTATTTAACTCTTCATGGTTGGGCATCGGCAGAACAACATGGCTGCACCTCCACAAGTTTCCCCCCACCCAAATGATTTCCCCAGCCAGACGCATCTTTGTTTAAAGGTCATCGTTGTCAAGAGACGACCACTGGCCTCTCTTCGCCATTAAATCTCTCCTCCCCTCTTGCTGACAGACGGGTCAGGTTCCCCACTGTGGTCTTTGTGGGAAAGGCTTCCCGTGTGGCCCCGGGGCCATTTTACATTATCACTGGAGTGAGGAAATTAACAGCGGGGGAAACATGATGGGTGAAGAGAACCGGCGGCCAAAATCTTTTATGCATGAGCCACATACATGTTAAGGCCAATTTAACCTTCGCTACCGTCTCGACTGGGGAAGAGCCTCAGAGGACGAAGAGTCTCGACAACTATTAGATTTTTAGTTTTTTTAAAAAAAATTATTCCCCCCCCCCCCCGGAAGTAGGGTGGCATCATGTCAACATTCAAGCCAAAATCATGGATTACATTTCAAATATTTCAATATTTCTAACTAGCCTTTTGGAGTCCGTAATACATTGTTTGGCACGGAGCCCATCTGGGCTCATTACATCAAGGGTTTTAGGGTTGCTGACCCCCCCAACCACTTGTGTCAGATTTCCCATGGTGCCTGCTGGGTGGGTGGACAATATGGCATCACATCTCGGCCAAGCTCCCTTCTCACCCCAAACTCTGCCCTTAAGAACATAAGAACACAAGAACAAGCCAGCTGGATCAGACCAGAGTCCATCTAGTCCAGCTCTCTGCTACTCGCAGTGGCCCACCAGGTGCCATTGGGAGCTCACATGCACCTTTCCCTTCCTCTCCTCACAACAGATACCTGGTGAGGTAAGTGGGGCTGAGAGAGTTCAGAGAGAACTGTGACTGGCCCAAGGTCACCCAGCAGGAATGTAGGAGTGTAGGAGTGCGGAAACACATCTGGTTCACCAGGTAAGCCTCTGCCACACAGGTGGAGGAGTGGGGAATCAAACCCAGTTCTCCAGATTTGAACCCACCTGCTCTTAACCACTACACCACGCGGGCTCTGTTTCTGGCTCCAGCCCACTTCCCTCTCTCTTCTGCCCTCCCTGATAATCGAAAGGGCTTTTTTCCAGACAAGTCTCTTCTTTAAACCAAACTTATGTCTCGCAGCAGCAGCAAAAGACAGGCTGGGAGAGAGAGAGAGAGAGAGAGAGAGAGAGAGAGAGAGAGAGAGAGAGAAAGAGAAAGAGAGAGTGAGGAGGGGGAGGGGCGGGAAGAATATCACCTCTATAGTATTGGAATTACTGAGCATTTTGAGATCTGTGCCTTTAAGAGGGGCAAAGTTAAGAGTACCAGAAAACAGAGGCCAGTTGAGACTACCTGCTGGGCAGGTCTGGGCTGCCTTCTCATATGTAAATAGAGAAACAGGAGGAGGAGACCACACTTCAGCCCCACCGTGCAGCTAAAAGGCCAAAGGTAAGTATTCCATGAGTAACAGGCCAGCATAAAGCAACCTTATTGAATAGCATGAGGGATCTCATAAGCAATGCAATAGAGCTAAGATTATGAAAAATTAGAAAAGTCCAAAAAAGTTTCAGACATCCTACATCATAGGTGTCAAACTCACGGCCCTCGAGATCAGCCATTCTCAACCAGGGTTCCGTGGTACCCTGGGGTGCTGTGAGCATGTCCCAGGGGTACCGCGGCAACACTACCGCCCCCCCCTCATTTTTGTGGTGTCTCCCACCGGCGCCAGCAAGGACATGAAGCTGGCCCATGGGGCAGGGCCTGCCACAAGGTCAGCAGCCACCCCCACCCCCAGTGCTTCCCTTCACCCTGAGAGGGGAAGGTGGGGTGTGTGGCAAGCAGGGGCAATGGGAGGGGACGGTGGAGGGTGGCGGCAGGGGTACTGTGAGATATGAAGAGTGAGGTCAAGGGTACCCTAACCTCGAAAAGGTTGGGAAACACTGCTCCAGATGCTATGGACTACAGTTCCCATCATCCCCTGCCAGCATGATGCTGGCAGGGGATGATGGGAACTGTAGTTCATAACATCTGGAGGGCCGCGAGTTTGACACCTGTGTCCTACATCGTTCTCCCAGACATTTAAAATTTAAGACACTTGAGCTTTGCCAGCTGCTATTTTGGTTCTAGCCAGTTGCACGGAGAATTCACATTGGGAGGATTGATGAGAGGATTCACACCTTTCAACCTCAACTCCTTCCTTTTTTTACATTTACATTTGAACGGCCTGTGATGGTTTCACACCAACCCTAGTGCTGGTTGGAGGGGTGGGAGAGATGGGTGACGGGACCCAACCCCTTTCTGCGCTAGGGGCTTCGGTTCCACTTCCACCCTCCAAATATTTCCCAACCTAGATCTGGCACCGTTATCTAGACATTTAAGGTCCTTTACCTGGTTCTCTAGTTTAATCAGGAAACTCAATGAAAAGTGGGGGGGAAAAGAATGCCTGTTATATCACCCAGCGAAGGAGAACAAAACAGGCAGAGAGAAGCAGATGGCGGGACAGGCCATGTGCTAGTAACGGCAGAAGCCGTCTAGCGGGGTCTGGTCTCAGCCTGCCACAAACGTGGGTTCGGGGCGAGGATCCGCAGAAGGCGCACAATATGTCGCGCGGACGCCACCGGGGCACATCTGTTTCCCCGGCGCCGCAGCAGGCCTGCCTGAGATCCTTTTATTCGTGTAAAACACGCAGAAGAAAGTAGGACAAGGACAGAGCCCAGGGGGGGATATCTCGGGCTACGAGGCGCTCGGCGGAGTTTTGTCTGGGAAGATCAAATCCGATCAACCTCTCTGCTGCACAGCTGGGAAGCGCTTTGGGTTTTCCCTGGCATCCGCGTTTCCAGCGGTTGCCTTGACTTTTCCAAATGGCTGGAGCCGTGTTAGGGACATAGGTTGGGTTCCCCCTCCCCTCTTTTTTTGAAAGGGCGTTTTTATCTTGTCTACGGTGAGCAATTGCTGATAGGGGCGATGCGGTGGTTACCAGGGAACCAGGGATTCTTTGGTGGTGGTGGGTTTTCCGTGGTCTGGTAGATCTTGTTCCTAACGTTTCGCCTGCATCTGCGGCTGGCATCTTCAGAGGTGGGGGTACAGTTTGGGACAAGATCTACCAGACCACGGCCACACGGCCCGGAAAGTCAATTCAATAAGCCCTTATTGGCATATACACGATAGTATAAAAATACAGTTCCAGTTAAAAAGTGAATAGTAAAAAACTTCGCGTTTGTCATCCGTTCAGCTTACAAACTTCTGACAAAAACTTTGCCACTATAAGGCAACAATGAAAATCCTGACAATTTAAAAGCATAACTACTTTATCTGATTCAGTATAATCAATCATAGGGTCTATAGCTTGGGATAACAGGCTGGATCGGAGTTCTTAGTATAATAAGCAGTTCAGGAGAATGTGTGGGATGGAATCCAGCTGTCCTAGGCTACAGGGACAGAACCTCCTATCGCTTGGAAGACCTTTAAGTCTTCCTCTATGTAGTGGAGATGGCATGATGTTAAATCTAGCCGGCATATAGGCTCTCCTGTGTATGGGATTTGTGAGCGCTGTAATATAATAGGCTGGGTATCCCTGCATGAAAGGAATTGACACATTTGTTGGTGAACAAGATTTCTTTGCCAAGCTCTGCAGTTGTTGATAGTCCATGGCTAACAGCCTCTCTTTAATGAGGCCAAAAGTTTCAGTGAAGGTTAGCATATTGAAGAAGTCACTGTCATAACCCAGTTCCCCGATCTTTACAGCCCGGAAAGTCCACAACAACCGGTTGAGGCTGGCCACGAAAGCCTTCGACAACACAGGGACTCCTAGACAGGAGTGATGTCACTTCCGGGATTCGGCTGGAAGTAATATCATACCATCACTAACACACACACACACACACACACACACACACACACACACACACACACACACACACACACACACACACACACACACACACCCATGTCCCCCTCCTCTAAGAATCCCTATAAATCCCAGTTCACATGAAGTTTCACCAGGCTCAGAATTCTGCCTTGCTCTATAAAGGTCAGTAGTGTTTTATTACGTCAGGGGCTTTCCAGGCAAACATTCCTTTACATTAAGGTGACGGAAGTAGCCGCCTTGCGCACTGCCTTCTGAAGTAGCTACCCGTTTCCCGCCCTGTCTCCAGGCGGAAAATAACAGCGCCCCAGAAAAAACGATGCTCCTGCGATGTGCGTCTGGGAGGGCTGCCGCACTGCCTTGCGCCCCAAAAGGCAGTGCGGCAGCCTCCCAAAAATCGGGACAATTGAAATAACCCGCGGGACGCGGGACAAATTGTTTGAAGGCGGGATTGTCCCGCCAAAAGCGGGACGTCTGGTCAGCCTACTTTACATCATCCACAACTGAATGCTTTTAACTGGAGGGGCCAGGGATTGAACCTGGATCCTTCTGCATGTGAAACAGATACTCTACCCCAGAGCCGTGGCCGATCCCCCAAAGTTCTGTGTAGGCCTCTCTGGCAAACTCGCAGACCTGCGAGGATTTGGGGTGGGGGGAAGCCAAGATCTGGACAGCAGGTGCTTTCTTTCGCAATGTCTCCCGAAGCCGTAGCTGAGCCAAAGTCAGACGTGTTCGGGCTGCCGGAGCCACGCTTGAAAAACAGCTGGACCGGGGCCAGCCGACATCTTGAAGAAATAACAATTTTGCGCCCGGCAGAGAACTCAGCTCCGAATTCCGAGGCCAAGTAACATTTTTGGCAGGGCTCCGTCTGGGCTCATGCTCGGCAGCTGCAGCGCCCTCCTCCACGGCGTTTGATGTTCAGCGGGTTTGAAATGCGCTTTTTGCAGAGTCAAACTCTGACTGCGGGATGACCTTTCGGGGGCTGCGTCTGACATAATAGCCGGCCTGCTGGCGGACCGATGAAAACCTTGCTGAGAACTTCGCCTGGGCTGGGCACCTCCAGCAGACGAGGGAAACCGCATGAATGGATTAATCGGCTCACAGAAGTGACACGCCGGGGAGTGATTCCATACAAACCCTGAGAGGCCTTGTTCCAGAGTTTTCCTGAGAGGCAGCTGGAGAGACACCTGAAAGCATTTCATGTTTCAAGTCTCCAGGGCATACTGCCCAGAAGGACATAAGAAGAAGAAGAAGATGATGAAGAAGAAGATGATGATGAAAAAGAAGAAGAAGAAGAAGAAGAAAAAGAAGAAGAAGAAGAAGAAGAAAAAGAAGAAGAAGAGTTTGGATTTATATCCCCCCTTTCTCTCCTGCAGGAGACTCAAACGGGCTTACAATCTCCTTGCCTTTCCCCCCTCACAACAAACACCCTGTGAGGTAGGTGGGGCTGAGAGAGCTCTGAGAAGCTGTGACTAGCCCAAGGTCACCCAGCTGGCGGGTGTGGGAGTGCACAAGATAGTCTGAATTCCCCAGTTAAGCCTCCACAGCTCAGGCGGCAGAGCTGGGAATCAAACCCGGTTCCTCCAGATTAGATACACGAGCTCTTAACCTCCTACGCCACTGCTGCTCCTGAAGTTCCTTAACTTACTTCCCCCCTTCCCCCCCCCCCTTGTGGGGACCAGACGTGGCTTCCAAACTTTCTTCTCCCCTTCCTTTTATCCCCTTCAACAGCCACCACTGTTGCCCATTGGCTAAGACCTTCCCTGGGTCAAACATGGTCAGCTGTGACTAGCCCAAGGACACCCAGCTGGCATGTGTGGGAGTGCACAGGCTAATCTGAATTCCCCAGAGAAGCCTCCACAGCTCAGGCGGCAGAGCTGGGAATCAAACCCGGTTCCTCCAGATTAGATACACGAGCTCTTAACCTCCTACGCCACTGCTGCTCCTGTCAAACATCCCCTAGCTGCGGCCATTTAGTCACGTGGGGGGCGGGCGGAAAATCACCCCCACGCCCCTCCTCCTTCCCCTCGGGTACGTACACTGACTTCAAGACCTGAGGCGAAAAAACATTGTTTGGTCATGGATGGGGAGGGCAGCTGCCCATGTTGGGGGCCCCCCGGAAAACTCAGATTTTGCTCCAGGCTACATTTTTCCTAGATACGCCTCTGCGTGTCTCAGTAGGGTTGCCAACTCCAAATTGAGGAAATTCTAGAAATTTGAGGGAGGACCCTAGAGCGGGATCTCAACACAGTATGAAGCCATCCAGTGCAATGCTCTCAGCCGAACTGAATTTGGATGTCTGGAGATCTGGAGTTGTAAATCTGGGGAATCTCCAGCCCCTGCTTGGAGGTTGGCAACCAGGGTTGTGTCATGCCTACACTCTTCTCCAAGGAGGCAGATTTGATGGTTAGTGAAAGCTGATTTGGTGGAGAGCTTGCCAAGGGCGCACAAACAGCTAATTCCAGAACGGATATTCAATAAGCACAATGGGAAATATAATATGTGAGGCTAAAGTCGCCTCCTTCCTTGCTTCTCCAGCCAAAACAAAACAAAAAAGAGAATGAAATAACTATATTCCCAGGGGTAGTGGTGTAGCATGGTGTAGTGGTTAAGAGCAGGTGGAGTCTAATCTGGAGGACCAGGTTTGGTTCCCCACTCCTCCACCTGAGTGGCAGAGGCTCTTCTGGTGAACCAGATGTGTTTCCGCGCTCCTACATTCCTGCTGGGTGACCTTAAGCTAGTCACAGTTCGCTCAGAACTCTCTCAGCCCCACCTGACTCACAAGGTGTCTGTTGTGGGGAGAAGAAGGGAAAGGAGCTTGTAAGCCACCTTGAGTCTCCTTACAGGAGAGAAAGGTAGGATATAAATCCAAAATCCTCCTTCTACTCTTCTTCTTCTTCTTCTTCTTCTTCTTCTTCTTCTTCTTCTTCTTCTTCTTCTTCTTCTTCTTCTTCTTCTTCTTCTTCTTCTTCTTCTTCTTCTTCTTCTTCTTCTTCTTCCTCCTCCTCCAACAGAAATAAATCAAGTTAGGGAAGCATGCTAAGCAGTGTTTACAAGTTGCCAACGTTTTCCTGGAGACGTGGGAAGGCTGCGGGGCAGGCCTTGACAGGTTGCCAACTTTGGGAGAAAACTGGAAATTTGGGGGGTGGAGCCTACGGAGGGTGGAGCCTACGGAGGGGGGGTTGGGGGAGGGGGAGGTCAGTGAGATATAATGCCATCGAATGCCCCCACCAATTCCACCATGTTACCAGGAGATCTCCAGGCCTCACCTGAAGATTGGCAAGCCTGCATACCAGGTGTCTGTTCTCTGGTGAGGTTTTCCACTTAAGGGCTTGGTCTTTCTGAGGATATAAAGCTCAATGTGTTGAGACGAGGTACACGGCCGAATCTTGCTGGGAGTTCCTTGATAGCAACCGTGCAGGTTCCTAATTCAATTGGGAATTTGCATTATTATTTATTTTATTTTATTAGATGTAACACCCGGCCCTCCCCAGCCAAGGCCAGGTTTAGGGCAGCTGACATAAATAATTCTAAACCATTAATCGTAAAACTAGTTCCAAAATTGACATATAAATAATTAAAGCATTAAAGGCATTCACAGCTGGCGACTAAATAAATATCAAAGGGCTCCTGGATAACCCCGTATTATAATTATCAATCCTGTCTATGGTCGAATTCCCACTAGCGTCTTAGCCAGGTTTCAGAACACAAACTAACCAGGTTTGAGGGACGACCTCCCCATTGCTTGCGTGGCAGATTCCATTTCTGACACTCGTTCTCCCCGTTAATCCGCATTCCAGCAGGACCTGGTTGCAAGTCGCATAGACCACATTAACACGGTTCAGCGCTGATCCGAGGGGAAGGATGAGGGTTGAAACCCTGACTCATTTCCCACCCTGGAGTGTGACGCAGAATTCGGGCACCGAATCAGCACTGTGATGCGCGCGCAGCCTTTCCTTGGTTTCGTTTCCACTTTTGCGATTGACCAGCAGAAGGGGACGCAAACGTTAAACAGTCAAACGTGTAACTGTGAACCGTTAACGGTTTACACAGGTAACAATTAACTGTTTGCACAGTTAAACATTAAACTTTTACACATTGGTTTTTTTTTATTGCACCCCTACAATGTATGTTTCCGCAGTGGGAAAAGGTCCCGCCCCATCAAGGCATGCCAGCCAATCAGGGGAGACGGGTGAAGCAAGCTCTCCTGGTAGTGGGGATTGCTAAGAATTCTGCAACCGGGTGTTTCTCCTGTGTGCTTGCTGTAGTGGGGAGGGAGAAACTCCGATGAAGAGGACAGGGCTTCACAATGAACAGGTTTGGATCTGTGTGGAAATTTCAAGTGGGGATTTGACCTATGATTCCTCCTATCAGGGCACGGAAGGGGAGGGATAAAAATCTCAGGGGGCCAGTGAGATGCAATAGACCCACGGCAACTTCAAGCCAAAGGCCTGGCAGAAAATTTCAGCCTAATTAGCCCTGAGGAATTGATCCTGCAGGGCCCTGACATCAAGTGGCAAAGAGTTCCACCGGGCGGAAACCGCAGCCGAAAAAGCCCAGCCTCTGGTTGAGGCTAGCCGTTAGCTCTTCTAGCCCTGCACGGTTCAACAGATTGCAATCAACTCCTGTGTGCTGTCATTAGCTGGTGAGGAAAAACAAAACCGAGCACATGGAGCTGGTTACCGGCACCACCAATTTCACATCATGCCCCATCAATCATCTCTCCCATCGTATTGCATCTTATTCATTCATTCATTCATTCATTCATTCATTCATTCATTCATTCATTCATTCATTCATTCATTCATTCATTCATTGCAGCAGGCAGGGACATCAAACTGGAAACAGCGAGTGTGTTTTATTGCAGCCCGTCTGTCTCTGTGCTCATCCCCCACATTCCGCCTCCAAGTCCCATCCCTGCCTCGGAATCATCTCTTATTGGCCGCAGTCATGTTGGTAGGCGTGGCCACTAGCCCCCCCCCTCCTAACGGGGTTTCCAGCCTATGTGAAATCCAAACTCCTCCTCCTCCAAAATACAGCAGAGCCAAAATACAGCAGAGAATGTCCTGTTACATCAGGGGACTAAATCAGTCACCCAAGGTGCTGCGTGTCTGTCAGTTCCTGTTGGTAAAACCCCATGGGGGTGGTACAGTCATACTCCCACCTCCCCACACCGATCAAGATGCTGCTGTCACCGAGAAGCACTGACTGTTGATCGTCCGTCTAATTTTTGTTGCATCCCAAACAAGGCTCTTTAAAGCCACCTTTCCTCTAAACATCCTTTCAGTTCCAGAATGTTTCCTTCTTAGGTCGAATCCCCACTACCATCTTAGCCAGGTTTCAGAACACAAACTAACCTGGTTTGAGGGACGACCTCCCCATGGCTTGCATGGCAGATTCCGTTTCTGGCGCTCGTTCTCCCCGTTAATCTGCGTTCCGGCAGGACCTAGTTGCAAGTGGCATAGACCCCATTAACACGGTTCAGAGCTGATCCGAGGGGAGGGATGAAGGTTGAAACCCTGACTCGTTTCCCGCCCTGGAGTGTGACGCGGAATTTGTGCAACCAATAAGGATGAGGGTTGAAACCCTGACTCATTTCCCACCCTGGAGTGTGACGCAGAATTCGGGCACCGAATCAGCACTGTGATGCGTGCGCAGCCTTTCCTTGGTTTCATTTCCGCTTTTGCGATTGGCCAGCAGAAGGGGATGCAAACGTTAAACAGTCAAACATGTAACTTTGAATCGTTAATGGTTTACACAGGTAAAGATTAATTGTTTGCACAGTTAAACAGTTAAACGTTAAACTTACACGCTGGTTTTTTGATTATGCCCCTACAATGTACATTTCCGCAGTGGGAAAAGGTCCCGCCCCATCAAGGCACGCCAGCCAATCAGGGGAGTCCGGCAAAGTGAGCTCGCCTGGTAGTGGGGATTGCTAAGAGTTCTGCAACCGGGTGTGTCTGCTGTGTGCTTGCTGCGGTGGGGAGGGAGAAACTCCAATGAAGAGGACACGGTTTCACCACGAACAAGTTTGGATCTGCGCGCAAATTTCCAGTGGGGATTCGACCTTAGTTTTGATGAGCTGAAAATGTGACTGAGGGCCAAGCTATTCCAGACAGGGGTGATTCTTCCGGAGACAAAACTACAAAACTGTTTCCCTGCTGAAATATTGCCGTGGAAGCGATAAATCATGCTGATCCTCCACCCACAGAGGTAAGGTTGCCATACTCCAGCTGAGCCCTGGAACTCCAGACTACAGCCCTGCTAGAGAAAGGGGCAGCTTTGGGGGGGGGGGGGGTTAGACTAATCCTTGCTGACCTTTATGGAATTACATCCAGAAAAATATGCCTGCTGCCATCTTGAATATAGGCTAAAAGTGTGATTCATTCCGGCAGACACTTGGCCATTAAGAACAGTGGTTCTCAACCTTCCTAATGCAGCGACCCTTTAATACAGTTCCTCATGTTGTGGTGACCCCCAACCATAAAATTATTTGTGTCTCGGTTCCTAAGGCCATCGGAAATATGTGTTTTCCAATGGTCCTAGGCGACCCCTGCGAAAGGGTCGTTCGACCCCCAAAGGGGTCGTGACCCGCAGGTTGAGAACCGCCGATTAAGAAGAACGACGTGCAGCTCGTGATTCTGTTCAAACACTGAACGTTAGTGCAGAATTGACATCCAGCAAAACGGCATTTGTCCCCCCCCCCCCCAGAAGCAAGTTGCTAGTCCTTAGGACGGCAGCGATTTGCACGGAAGGGCACACAGACGGTGCAAAGTCAGATCCCAGGAGGCAGAGAAGCTGCAAGGAGGATTTTGAGGCTCGCGAGGGCGGGGCTCCCTGTGAAAAGTGAGATCCGAGTCAACGAAGCGAGATCAGCAAACAGATTCAAAGTGCATAATTGAGCGTTCCCTTCCGTGCCCGGCCTCCTTGCTCCGTAGCAGTGAGGGGGACTCCTGAGCATTCAAAACCCAGTTCTGTCAGCACCCCAGATGTTGCTCTGATGCCTCTCCTTCAGCTCTCGCACAGCGCTTTGATATACATGCCCCACTGGTGGGGGAAGGCTTCGTGCACAACAATGTATGCAAATGTATGCAAAGCCTAGCCAACACATGCAGTCTTCTTCTTCCGCAGCCACAATTACTCTTGTCATTCAACTTCCGTGTATATCGTGGCTGTGTTAGCAGGGTTGTCAGCTCCGCCTTGGAAAATTCTTGGAGATTTCAGGGTGGGGGTGGTTGGGGGCGCATGGGATGCCAGAAGATCTGCCCCCAGAAGCTGCTGCTGCTTCCTCCAGGGTAGGGGTCTGCAACCTGCGGCTCTCCAGATGTTCATGGACTACAATTCCCATCAGCCCCTGCCAGCATGTATAAGGAGGAAATCATCTGGGCCAGGGGTCTGCAACCTGCGGCTCTCCAGATGTTCAGGGACTACAATTCCCATACTGGCAGGGGATGATGGGATTTGTAGTCCATGAACATCTGGAGAGCCAATCTGGGAGAATTCCAGAGGCTGACAGCAGTATAAGCTAGATACCAGCCAAGGACTTACAGTGGTGTATCTGGGTGGGGCAGGAAGGGTCATTCATCTGAGTCACATGGGGGGTACATTTTGGCCTGCTGCCCCTTCTCACCGTTGTGCCCAGCCCCCTGATGAAATTCTCACCCACTCCCACTGCACTCATGTTGAACAGGGAGCAAGCTTGCTCCCTGCTGCACCAGAGACTAGGACAAGGAGTAATGGTAATTCAAGGTACAGGAAAAGAGATTCCACCTAATCATTAGGAAGAACTTTCTAATGGTTAGGGCCAGTGGTGGGATCCAAAAATTTTAGTAACAGGTCCCCATGGTGGTGGGATTCCAATGGTGGCGTAGTGCCAATGGGGCTGGGCGGGGCACGACGGGGGTGTGACTGGGCATTCCGAGGGCGGAGCATTCCTGGACGGGGCTGTGGCAAGGACGCAGCCGCTGCGCCGTTCCTTGGGCGGGAAACGAATGCACGCAGGTGCAGGCTGCCATGCACGCCGGTGCACCTCCTGCTAGACTGCTTCAAGTTCTGCGTGCTACTGCTGAGAGGAGGGGCGTAACTGAGGCAAAAATCACATGGCAAAATCACCAATCAGTAACCCCCTCTCGGCACACACAAATAATTAGTAACCTACTCTCGGGAACCTGTGAGAACCTGCTGGATCCCACCACTGGTTAGGGCTGTTTGACAGTGGAAGACGCTGCCTTTGGAGGGTGGTGGAATCTCTTTCTTTGGAGGCTTTTAAACAGAGGCTGGATGGCCAAATGTCAGGAGACCTTTGGTTGTGTGTTCCTGCATAGTAAGGGGTTGGACTGGATGGCCCTCGTGGTCTCCTCCAACTCTGCCATTCTATTAGCATAAGAAATCCCCCGGAATCCAAAGCGCTGGCTTTTCGCTATTAGATACACCTGAATTCCGCACTTATGAGCCACAGAAGGCCATGTGTTCTGCGAAGGCTCACAACAGCGGCTGGCGGCCTCCGCCTCTGAGATGTGCACTCTGCCGTTATTCTAATTGTGGTTTTATGCCTGCACAACTCTGTTCCCATTAGTGACAGCGGCGGTAGCATCAGCCTCAAGGCACAGAATGACAAGTGGGCCATTTAATCGGAAGGGAAGACGGAAAATGAAATTAACGTCGCATGCGCCTGGCTTGGGCATTCCACGTTGGCCGGGGCACGATTTGCACATCTTCGTTGTACAAAGCCCGGTCACGTTTATTTTAAGGAGACAGATTAAGGCAGCTCGAAGTGAACAGTTTGACCCACATCTGTTATTCCCAAGTGAGGTTATGGGGGGAAATATTCCCTCTCGTGGTCTGTTTCCTTGTTGTCGGTCAATGACGTTCTACACAAAAAGGTACACAGTACAAATGACAACAACCGAAGCAATTACAGCCTGCACTGTGCGTCTCGCACTTACAAGCAATAAATTGCAATGCACCTCCACGTAAACACACCTTTCATTGCAATAATGGCAACATACAAACATTCACAGCGCATATACAAACTGGAATCGTTCATTAGGCACATAGAGACAATGACTTGCAAAGTTACCTAGGTCAGAAACAAAGGTTAGGTGGAAGAAGGTCTTGTTAACAGAAGAAAACCAATGACGAGACTTCAAACAATTATACCCAAAGACGACAATACATAGTTGAGTGACTGAACGGTGAGGTCAAGAAGAAGAAAAGTCTGCCTTCCGAAGACGGCGACAGAAATAACATGTAGGTCAATAAAATTCAGCCAAAATTTATTTTTGTACAGCACAACGAAGCTGTGAGATCCTAACACAGAGGGCCCCAACAAGGTGCCCAGGGGCGCCACGGCACTGACCGACTCCTTTTCTGTGGACCGCAAAGTGTTTTTAGGAAGGGGGCGGGGAAGGCACGGCTTTAGCTTAGCGTGGCTTCTGATTGGCCACTGGCGAGTTGACTGAGTGGGCAGGTTTTTAGAAATGACGCTTGGGCAGCAGCTGCCGCCACCACACAAAGATCTTCTCCGTGCGACTGCAGACGAGCTGGCTCCGCCTCTTGTGGCAGCCATTTTGTGGCCGCACCCATCTCACCATTTTCATTCCCTTCGGTGATCCTCGATTTGGCAATGAAACAAAACAGGGCCAGAGACTGCATGTGGGGAGAGGGCCAAGAAACAGCTGCCGAAGAAGAAGAAGAAGAAGAAGAAGAAGAAGAAGAAGAAGAAGAAGAAGAGGGGGTGGGCGTGATAAAATGGAGGGAACTGTGGCTCAGTGGTACAGCATCTGTTTGGCATGCAGGTTCGATCCTCACCATCTCCAGTTAAAAAGATCAGGTATTAAGTCAGTGGTGGGATCCAAAAATTTTAGTAACAGGTTCCCCTGGTGGTGGGATTCAAACTGTGGCATAGCGCCAATGGAGCTGGGCGGGGCACGACGGTGGCGTGGCCGGGCATTCCGGGGGCGATGCATTCCTGGGCGGGGCTGTGGCAAGGACACAGCCGCTGCGACGGTCTTTGGGCGGGAAACGAATGCACGCAGGTGCAGGCTGCCACGCACACCGGTGCACCTCCTGCTAGACTGCTTCAAGTTCTGCGCACTACTGCTGAGAGGAGGGGCATAACGAAGGCAAAAATCACGTGGCAAAATCACCCATTAGTAACCCCCTCTCGGCACACACAAATAATTAGTAACCTACTCTCGGGAACCTGTGAGAACCTGCTGGATCCCACCTCCCTCTGTATTAAGTGGTGTCAAAGAGCACTAGCTGAGACACTGTTGAGCGGCTGCCGGTCTGTTAGCACTGACTTGGATGGACTAAGGGACCATTCAGTACACAGCTGCTCCATCTCTCCATGTATTAAAAAAGCATTTAAGGGCAGGGGTGTGGCTTGGCAGCTGAACATCAGCTCAGTGAGCAAAAGGTTGAAATCCCAGCATCCTCAGGATCAGGTTGTAGAACATGGGTCCCTGGACAGCCAGTCTTAACCAGCGCGGAGTCGTGGTTAAGAGCACGTGGACTCTAATCTGGAGAATTGGGTTTAATTCCCTGCTCCTCCACATGAGCGGCAGACTCTTATCTGGTAAACTGGGTTTGTTTCCCCACTCCTCCACAGGAAGGCTGCTGGGTGACCTTGGGCCAGTCACAATTCTCTCAGAACTCCCTCAGCCTCACCAACCTCACAAGGGGTTTGTTGTGGGGAGAGGAGGGCCAAAGTTTGTAAGAAAAGAGGAGGAGTTTGTAAGCCTCTATGAGTCTCCTCACAGGAGAGGAAAGTGGGGTATAAATCTATCATAGGTCGATTCCGCACTTGTGTTATTGACCTAAGTTCAAGCTGCGTTCGACCTAAGTGCTCCGCACAACCACTGGGATCAACGTAGTTTTGTACCAGCTTCGCCCCGTGTAACGGTCAAATTTCTGACTCCAGTTGGGAACTACTACTTTTCAGAGAACCACGCTCGAACTCAGCTCAATTCCAGTAAAGTGCGGACTCTCTGGTGCCAGCCTGCCAGGAGTCCCCCATTCAGCCAATCACAGCTGAGTGTTTCGGGCATGCGTACAGCTGGCCAATCAAAAAACACCACCTTTGTCCCTCCATTCCTGTGGCAGTTTTTTTATAACGTCTGTGGGGATAGACGGAACATGGCTGTAGAACAGTAGCCAATCGGAACGCAGCGGCAAAGAGGCACAGGAGGATTCCGCCCTCCGAGCTGGGATCAAGCTGGTTGCAGTGGGGAACAACAATGGCTTCGACCTAGGTTAGTACCCTTCTCAGGGAACTGGGTCGAACCTATTTTACTCGTGTGTGGAATCACCCATAAAGTCATAGAATCATAGAGTTGGAAGAGAGCCCAAGGGCCATCCAGTCCAACCCCCTGCAATGCAGGAACACACAATCAAAGCACTCCTGAAAGATGGCCATCGAGCCTCTCTTCTAAATCTTCTCCTTCTCCCCCACCCTCTAAAATCATGACAACCAAGAAATATCTTCCCAAATGTAGTGCTGCTCTTTCACACAAGTGGGGGGGGGGGGGCACTGCAAGAGATGGGGAATGAGACAATTCCGCAGGACTGATCCCCTCCCCCTCCCCCCCCCTGCTAATTCACAAGGTAAGCCAACCCCCAGGCGCCTTCCCTCTTCTGGCCAGATGCAGGGCCGGCAAAAAAATGAGCCGCTCACTCCAGCTGTGACGTCTTCTCCTCTGTGCGCCCGTGATGAATGGATCACCTGGAAGTGGAGCCGAGTCCTCCTGTAATTGATGCGAGCGGCGGAGGCCTTTGTGGCATTTCAGATGAATGGAGGCCCATAGGTAGTTTCGGCCCGCCTGAATGAATCATGCTGTTTGCCGCTGTGTACACCACTTAAAGTTTCTCAAGCACCCCTGCTGGGATCAGCTGGCAACATTCCAGCACTGCAGCAGGCGGCCTTTGTGGTGGACGGGAAAGAAAGAGACCTGGGGGTAGGGGGGAGGGAGCCCGGCCCCCTTCATCTCAGTCAGGAGTTCAGCAAAGCATTCCTGAGTCTCAGAAGAGAAGAGCCCTTATCTGAGCCCAGCTCTTGATTGTCCCTAAATCCTCTATCAGTTCCCCTTCCTTGTACTGCAGGGAAGGTTGCAAAAGTCCAGGTGGGGGCTGGAGGCAGAGGTGGGATCCAGCAGGTTCTCACAGGTTCCCGAGAGTAGGTTACTAATTATTTGTGTGTGCCGAGAGGGGGTTACTAATTGGTGATTTTGCCACGTGATTTTTGCCTTAGTTACGCCCCTCCTCTCAGCAGTTTTTGCCTTAGTTACGCCCCTCCTCTCAGCAGTAGCGCGCAGAACTTGAAGAAGAAGAAGAAGAAGAAGAAGAAGAAGAAGAAGAAGAAGAAGAAGAAGAAGAAGAAGAAGAAGAAGAAGAAGAAGAAGAAGAAGAAGAAGAAGAAGAAGAAGAAGAACATAAGAACTAGCCTGCTGGATCAGACCAGAGTCCATCTAGTCCAGCACTCTGCTACTCGCAGTGGCCCACCAGGTGCCTCTGGGAGCTCACATGCAGGAGGTGAAAGCAATGGCTTTCAAGAAGAAGAAGAAGAAGAAGAGTTTGGATTTATATCCCCCCTTTCTCTCCTGCAGGAGACTCAAAGGGGCTGACAATCTCCTTGCCCTTCCCCACTCACAACAAACACCCTGTGAGGTAGGTGGGGCTGAGAGAGCTCTGAGAAGCTGTGACTAGCCCAAGGTCACCCAGCTGGCGTGTGTGGGAGTGTACAGGCTAATCTGAATTCCCCAGATAAGCCTCCACAGCTCAGGTGGCAGAGCTGGGAATCAAACCCGGTTCCTCCAGATTAGATACACGAGCTCTTAACCTCCTACGCCACTGCTGCAGTCTAGCAGGACGTGCACCGGCATTCGTGGCAGCCTGCGCCTGCGTGCATTCGTTTCCCGCCCAAGGGCCGTCGCAGTGGCTACGCCCAGGAATGCCCCGCCTCCGGAATGCCCGGCCACGCCCCCATCGCACCCCACCCAGCCCCATTGGCGCTACACCAGAGTTTGAATCCCACCACCATGGGAACCTGTTACTAAAATTTTTGGATCCCACCACTGGCTGGAGGTCTTCCAGAATTACCACTGATCTCCATAGTTCATTCTCCTGGAGAACGTGGCTGCTTTTGATGGTACTATACACCAGTGAAGTCCTTTCCCTCCTAAATTCCACCCTCCTCAAGTTCCACCTCCAAAATCCCCAGGTATTTCCCAACACAAGGCCCTGGATTTCCCAGAATTACAGCTGATCTCCTGGCAGTGGTGTAGCTACCAGGGGACTGGGTGAGGACAGGTGCCCCAGGAGGACATTATTGGGGGCACGTGGGGGGCAGAAAAAACTCCTCTTTCCCCCTCACCTTGCCAGACCCTGCCCTGCCAGGCCCGCCACTGGCTAAGGTAAGTGGGGATGAGGGGGGCGATGTTGGCGCCAATGGGGGGGACTCAGAGTCTGCCCTGGACTCCATTTTCCCTAGCTACGCCCCTGTCTCCTGGCTACAGAGTAGGGTTGCCAGACCTCCACCAGGGCCTGTTCTTCAAAAACTTGACCATCAGAAACTCAAGGTATGTGTCAATAGCTTGAAGGCCGTCATCAAGGAAAGCCCCCTGCAGAATGTTCCAGTCCAGTGTTGTGATTTAAAGGTAGGCTGACCAGACGTCCTGCTTTTGGCGGGACAGTCCCGCCTTCAAACAATTTGTCCCGCGTCCCGCGGGTTATTTCAATTGTTCTGATTTTTGGGAGGCTGCCGCACTGCCTTCTGGGGCGCAAGGCAGTGCGGCAGCCTCCCGCGCGCGCGGCCGCAGGAGCATGGCTTTCTGGGGTGCTGCCGTTTCCCTCCCTGTCACAGGGCGGGAAACGGCAGCGCCCCAGAAGGCAGTGTGCTCCTGCGGCTGCGCGCGCATGCACGCGCGTGTGCACGGCCGCCTACCCCCCATCCCGGTTCACAAAGGTGACCATCTGGTCACCTTATTTAAAGGGAAGGCTCGGTCTAAGAAACCACTCAATCCATTGAAGAGCAACGAAGAGGATGAAGGGTCTGGGAAGGTCGAAGAAGCTTTAAAACAGTCACCAAGGAAAGCCCCATTCAGAATGCAGTAGTCTAGCCTTCCTAGGCTGCCTTAGCTGCAGTCACCGTCGGCGATGCCCGTGCACTTTGCCCAGGATTTGGATATGCATTTTGGGGGGGCGCTTTTGTGGGTAGTCTGGCATTGGTGGCAAACAGGGAAGCTAATTCAGAAACCCGGTTTAGAAGAAAACAGTAGCTAATTTAGCGACTTTCATTTAACCTGGGTTCAACCAAATAACACAAGTTAAAAGCATTGGGGGGGGGGCGAGTTCTGTGGGAACATCTCCCCCATAACACTTTTCTCACACCCCTGAACCTATTATATCCTGCAGAATCGCCCCGTGTCGAACTAAGATCTGGGAGGCCCAGATTCGAATCTTCACCCTGCCACAGTAGCTAGCTGGGTGACCTTTGGTCGGTTACCCATTCGCAACCTAAACACCCCACAGGGTTGTTGTGAAGGTAAAACAGTGGTGAGGAGAATGATGTCAGCTGTTTCAGGTCTCTACTTGGGTGAAAAGCAGAATATAAATCAAGCAAATAAACAAGTGTTGCAGCCGCTGAGTCCAGGAGCATCCAGTGTGAACCAGCCCTGCCCAAGCAATTTTTTTTTCCGCAGCGGGTGGGGGGGGAAGTGCTGTCTTTAGTAATCACCAAAAGCTACAGCTGAAATCTAGTTTCAGACTTGCTCCCAACTGTGCAATATCCCTATTTTTCCCTCCCGGAGCAGTGCAGGAGGAAAAGTTGAAGAAGAAGAAGAAGAAGAAGAAGAAGAAGAAGAAGAAGAAGAAGAAGAAGAAGAAGAAGAAGAAGAAGAAGAAGAAGAAGAAGAGGAAGAGGAGGAGGAGGAGGAGGAGGAGTTTGGATTTATATCTCCCCTTTCTCTCCTGCAAGGAGACTGAAAAGGACGCACAATCTCCTTTCCCTCCCCCCCCCCCCCCAGCAAACACCCTGTGAGGTGGATGGGGTTGAGAGAACTCCGAAGAACTGTGACTAGCCCAAGGTCACCCAACTGGCGTGTGTTGGAGTGCACAAGCTATTCTGGTTCCCCAGAGAAGCCTCCACAGCTCAAGTGGCAGAGCGAGGAATCAAACCCGGTTCTGCAGGTTAGAGTGCACCTGCTCTCAACCACTAAGGCATGCTGGGATGCTGTATGTAATGGTTTAAATGGATATCCTCTTGCTTTTTTCACATCCGCTTCGAAGTCTGCATCGCTATTGCATTTCTGTAGACCTGTTTCTTGGAGAACAAACTGTACAAACCATTAACTAATGGGGACAACAATAAAGAGTGAGTGTGAGACACACACACACACACACACACACACACAGAGAGAGAGAGAGAGAGAGAGAGAATTTAACCCCCCCCCCTCCTTTCCCTGCAGAAATGTCCATAACAGCCAAACGGCTCCAACACGGGATCTACTTTTCTCCACCGGCGAAGACAAAGCATCCAATAAGGCCCCACAGTTGGGGTTTGGCTCTGGTTCAAAGGACTCAGCCAGCTGTTACAAAAGAGATTTATTAGCACTGAAACCCGGCTCTCACCCCCTCCTGACTGCCTGCCCCCCCCCCCCCAAGTATTCCCTGCATGATTTGGCTCAGGGTAGCTAGAATCAAGCAATTTGGGAGATTCATGAAAGCGACCCTGGAAACGCTATTATTTATGCCAGCATCAATAGCACCAGGTTAAAGGAAAGCACTGACCAAAGAGAGCTAATATTTATAGGATGGAGCCACCGTAAAATAGTTGGGGAGAAGGGCTGTGGAAGAGGGGGGGTTAACAGTTGGGGCTAAGAAGCAGTTGGGCTAAAGAAGAAGAAGAAGAAGAAGAAGAAGAAGAAGAAGAAGAAGAAGAAGAAGAAGAAGAAGAAGAAGAAGAAGAGTTGGATTTATATCCCCCCTTTCTCTCCTGCAGGAGACTCAAAGGGGCTGACAATCTCCTTGCCCTTCCCCCCTCACAACAAACACCCTGTGAGGTAGGTGGGGCTGAGAGAGCTCCGAGAAGCTGTGACTAGCCCAAGGTCACCCAGCTGGCGTGTGTGGGAGTGTACAGGCTAATCTGAATTCCCCAGATCAGCCTCCACAGCTCAGGCGGCAGAGCTGGGAATCAAACCCGGTTCCTCCAGATTAGATACACGAGCTCTTAACCTCCTACGCCACTGCTGCTCCTTGTATGGATAATGCTTACATTGTATGGATAATGCTTACTTGTATGGATAATGCTTACACTGGTGAACTGTTCCCAACATGAAAACAACATACTTTGTAGGGTGGGTTTTCTGGGTTATACAGCCGTGTTCCAGTAGCATTTTCTGCTGACGTTTCGCCTGCATCTGTGGCTGGCATCTTCTGGATCTGGTACCACCAGATCCTCTGAAGATGCCAGCCACAGATGCAGGCAAAACGTCAGCAGAAAATGCTACTGGGACGCGGCCATATCATGCAGAAAACCCACAACACACTAGTGATTTTGGCCGTGAAAGCCTTCGACAAGACATTCTTTGTGTTTCAGATGAGTATCTCAGGTGGGCAACAAGTGGAAATGATTGTTTGGAAATGACTGTTTCAGCAAAATAAAACAAGGACGGGGGGAAAGTGCAGCTATGGAAACCAGCTGCCCGGGAAAGGTGCGAATCCCAACCAGATGGGCATCCTCTCATGCTGCTGTTTTGAAGGAGGAACACGATGCATAATGAATTGCCTGCATAATGCATGGAAATTATTCCGCTCTACGTACCTGGGCTTTCGATACACACCTGATGCACAAGTCCGGAACACAGAACACACACGAAGGCCAACAGTCGTCCAGATCTGCGTCACAAAAGCCACACAATTGATTTCAGAGGTGCCTAGCCCAAGAGAAAGTTGCTGGCATCTGGGAAGGGAAATAAAACAAGCAAAGTCAGCTTTAAGTTCTCATGAGCTGTAGTTGCTGCCCCAGAGCTTTGGCTGGGCATTTGCTTGGATGTTTGGGACCCCTTTTAGAGCTGGCTGCTGCTGTGAAGAAGAAGAAGGAGGAGGAGGAGGAGGAGGAGGAGGAGGAGGAGGAGGAGGAGGGAGGGGGAATTTGGATTTATATCCCACCTTTCTCTCCTTTAAGGAGACTCAAGGAGGCTTACAAGCCTCTGTCACTTAGGTGGAGAAGTGGGGAATCTAACCTGGTTCTCCAGATTAGAATCGCAGGGGTTAAGTATAGTTCTCTGGGGAGTATAGAATGGGTCCCAATTTCCATGTAAGATGCAACAGATTGGGCAGGTCCCAGGTCCACCATTCTCTACTCCCTTCTCCTAAACTGTGACCAGATGGTCACCTTTGCGAACCGGGACGGGCGGGTGGCAGCGTGCGCAGCCGCAGGAGCGCGCGGCCTTCTGGGGCGCTCTCGTTTCCCGCCCTGTGACAGGGCGGGAAACAGGAGTGCCCCAGAAGGCTGTGCGCTCCTGCGGCCGTGCGGGAGGCTGCCGCACTGCCTTGTGCCCCAGAAGGCAGTGCGGCAGCCTTCCAAAACCCGGGACACTTGAAAAAACCCGCGGGACGCAGGACAAGTTGTTTGAAGGCGGGACTGTCCCGCCAAAAGCGGGACGTCTGGTCAGCCTATCCTAAACATCCAGCTGTTGACCAGGCTTCTACGTTGCCTTGATTTGTCACACAGAATGCAAAGCCCCCATTAATGACGTATAAAACCAGACAATCAAAGGCAGTGGTGGGATCCAAAAATTTTAATAACAGGTTAAAATGGTGGTGGGATTCAAACAGTGACGGCGGCGCCACACACACGCACTTCCAGTCCCTATTGGGCAGGGAGGTTGCTTTAGTAACCCTTTCTCGGCACTCAGAAAAAATTAGTAACCACTTCTAGAGAAGTGGTGAGAACTAGTTGGATCCCACCTCTGCTTCCAGGCTTTTCACTATGGTGGGAAGCCTCCTGCTGGCCGCCCCAGGTGCCCACTGATGCTCCAAGGGGTTTTCTCTGGAAATGTAGGGCGTTTCCCCACTCACCACGACCCCCCCTATGCCACGCGCTGCTCTCAGCGCGCGTCATTTCTGGTGCGCGCCCAGGCGTCCCCACGCGGGGTCATCAAAAGGCGCCGTTTACAAGAGCCCCAGGAATGACGCGCGCTGAGGGGGCGCGACAGCGGCAGCGTCGGGGCGCTTGCGTTGTCTCCGCCCCTGTCGTGGGGAGTGCCGGGGGACCCCGTGCTACTCGAGGAGAGTAGCGCGGGGCTTAAGGTAAGTGGGGAAAGGCCCTTAGAAATGATGGCGCAAAGGAGAATATGCTTAGATCCTCCTCACGATTTGTTCAAGTGGACTGAGTTTTTGTGTGATCCCTTTTTCTAAACAAAGAAATCCCACCAGAAGCTAGGCCTGTAATTTTTCTACACTTATTCTGCTCCCCTGTGAAAGAGGCCATCAATCAATGCCTTCCACTGAAAATTGACCTTTCCGCAAGAATTGCATCTGTTTCCCCACATGGGGACTGATGTATAAATAAAACAGTGTAGCCCGCAAAGAAACAGATTTAGTCGTCTTGCCCAGAGGCAGAGAAATGGCCAAGTCTTGTCAACATTTGTGTTTGGGCACAACTTAATTTCCAGATATGCATAGGTCAGATGTGGATCAAGACCAGGGGTAAACGGGGTTTTGTGAGGGTCACCACGCAGCGCTGACAGATCTCTGGAACTCTAGGAAATGGGGTAGAAGCCTGGTAACCATTGTGCCAATGTTGTGATGTCACTTCCGGCACAAACATTCTGCCAATGTTGTGATGTCACTTCCGGCAGAAACATTCTCCCAGTGTTGTAATGACATTTCTGGCAGAAACCTGGCAGTAACGTCACCGTATCAGCAAGACCCTCTAGGATTCACCTGAAACTCCATGGCAGATTCCACCAAGCAGAAGCAGAAGAGGTAAAGTCTGGAGCAGCAGCAAGTGGAGCTTACGATTCTGCCCCCACCGCTGGAAACCATATTTCTGACCAGAAGCAACCCTGGAAGCTGCTGTTTGGCTCACTGGAAAATGTATGTGTAGCCCTTTAACCTCTGACAGGATGTTATGGACTACAATTCCCATCAGCCCCTGCCAATTGGCCACGCTGGCAGGGGCTGATGGGAATTGTAGTCCATGACATCTGGAGTGCCAAAGGTTCGCCACCACGGGGGTAGATAGTGGTTCTCCAGGGTAATTTCTTGTCAGGCAAATTTCCGGCTTCAGCCCTTTTGCCTTTCATGGTATGGTTCTGATCAAAATTGGGTCTTTCCATCTCTGCCAGTTAAGTTCTGACAATGGAGGGACCGCAGGTCTTGGCCAGGTGAATAATCCCTTTAAAGACCAAATGGAAATATTCATTATTTATCCTATTCTTCCTCAACGGAACTCAGCTCTGTGTACATCATCCTCAAGTAGGGTTGCAAGCTCCAGGCTGGGAAATACCTGGATATTTTGGGGGTGGAGCCTGAAGAGAGTGGAGTTTGGGAGGGGAGGGGCTTCAATGGGGTATAATGCCATCGACTCCGCCCCCAAAATGGTCTCTGATTCGTTGCCTGGAGAGTAGTTGCAATAGTGAGAGATCTCCAGCCACCATCTGGAGGCTGGCCATCCTATTGTTGAGCCCCCCCCCGCCATTTTCACTTCACAACGGTCCTGAGAGGTAGGCTAAGCTGAAAATGTGACTGGCCCCGTGCCTTCAAGCAAGTTGGGTTACAGCATGGCAATTTGATCCGAGGCCCACGTGTTCGCCAGGTGACTTTGGGCCAGTTACTGCCTCTCAGCCTCGCCTACTCGCAGGGTTGTTGTGATGACAGATGGGGGAAAGCTAGGAGTAAACATGGAATAGAAATGCTTCGCTTGCACTTTCCATAAAGATTCCTGATTCAGTAATTCGGTGCCTGCCATGCTAGGCCATCTAATTTAATTCAATAAGCCTTTATTGGCATATACACGATAGTTCCAGTTAAAATATAGTTCCAGTTAAAATATATTTCCAGTTAAAAGTGAATAGTAAAAAAAAAAACTTCGCGTTTGTCATACATTCAGTTTACAAACTTCTGACAAAAACTTTGCCACTAAGGCAACAATGAAAATCCTGACAATTTAAAAGCGTCACTACTTTATCTGATTCAGTATAGTCAATCATAGGGTCTATAGCTTGGGATAGCAGGCTGGATCGGAGTTCTTGGTATAATACGCAGTTCAGGAGAATGTGTGGGATGGAATCCAGCTGTCCTAGGCTACAGGGACAGAACCTCTTATCGCTTGGAAGACCTTTAAGTCTTCCTCATGCTAGGCCATCCATGAATTAACCCGTTGACAAACCCACCCCCCTTTTCTAGCTTTCGTTGTGCAGGACGCTTTTAAGTGCAGGGATGCACTGAAACATGCAGCCGCATCCTTCAAGTGGTATAGTCTCACAAGGACTGTACCATCTGTGTTTGCTAAACCAGCTTTAAGAAAGGAGGAGTGAAAAATTGGCCTTTTGAAGCATTCTGTGCTTGGCTCTCTGCTTCATCTATTCTAGAGCAAAACAGCAGCAGATTCTTATCCTGCCAGACCTCCCCCTCCCTTCCTTATCAGTGTGATCTCAATGAAAATATAACGGTCTGTTTCCCCCATCAGCAACATACACACCAAACAGAAAGGGGGGGGGAACCCACTCAGGTAGATTAAAGGCGACTTTTCAAAGTTATCTGCCAACCTGATCTCGCCGCGGAGTCAGAAAGATCAAGCTTTTTCTCTGCATCTCAGGCTAAAAGAAGAAGAAGAAGAGAGAATTCTAATATCCAGGCTAACATTCTTCTTCTTTAATCTACATTTAGGTTTGTGGCCCGAGCCGCCGCCGTGGACTTTGACATGAGAAAGCTCCCAGGTTGTGGTTTTATCGCTCGGCTGTTTCGTGCTGCCAAATGCGCTTATCGTGTTTTTTAAAGCTTTTCAACCTTGTAATCCACCCAGCTTGTGGTCTGATAATTCTGTTGTTTCTCGCCGCTGCTTGAACTCTGTACGGGGATGGTGTTTTCCAACCTTCGAAACCGCTCCACGCTTTGGCAGAGTCCACTGATGGTGCGGCTGCCGAAGTTGGGAGTGAAGACCCCATCTGCCTCCAAGGCTCATTCCGCACATGCAGAATAATGCACTTTCAAACTGCTTTCAGGGCTCTTTGATTAGCAAAATCCACTTGCAAACAGTTGTGAAAGTGGTTTGAAAATGCATTATTTTGCAAGTGCAGAAGGGGCCCAAGGCAGAACTGCAGAGACATCATCTGTCATGTACATTTCTACTCCACATTTGCTCCTAGCTTTCCCCAAGCTGTTATCACAACAACCTTGCGAGTAGGTGAGGCTCAGAGGCAGTAACTGGCCCAAAGTCACCCGGAGAACTTCACAGCGGAGTAGAGGTTTGAACCTAGTCTTATTCTAACCACTACGCCGCATTGTCTCCCTTAAACTCACGTCCCCACCTGCTGGTTTCCTAGCTTGATATTACCTTAAAGCATTAAAAATTATACATTATTACAAACGATGGGCATTTTAAGCCCTTTATGCTCAAAATTTAGCTGGCTGATGATTGACTCAGCCTTCCATCCTTCCGAGTTTGGTAAAAGGAACGCCCAGTTGGTTGGGGTAAAGTGTAGATGTCTGGGAGGCAATGGGAAACCACCCCATAAACACAGTCTGTTTAGCAAACCTCATGATGTGATGATGGCACTCCCATGAGTCAGTAATGACTGGCATCCCATGAGTCAGTAACTGCACTGGGGACTATTTTTACTTTTAGGGAAGGAATCGGCAAGAACCAGCACAGTGTAGTGGCTAAAGTGTCAGACTAGGATGTGGGAAACCCAGGTTTGAATCCCCGCTCTTCCATGGAAATTTTCTGGATGACCTTGGACTGATCACAGGCTCTCAGCCTTGACTCTAGCAAGTATTTGGACGGGAGATCTTCTAGAAATACTAGGGCTGCAGGCAATGGCAGGCAGTGGCAAACGACCTCTGAATGTTTCTTGCCTTGGAACCCCTACAGCAGTGGTGGCGAACCTATGGCACGGGTGCCAAAGGTGGCACTCAGAGCCCTCTCTGTGGGCACACGCAAACAGAGTGCCCCCCCCACACACACACACATACACATCTAGGCTGGCCCGGGCCGCTAGGCTCGATTATTAGCATTAAACCTAAAACCTAGTTTTGGGGGAGCAGTGTAGGTAACCCTGTTAAGCGCTGTTAAACTCCACTGATTTTCATGCAAAGAACTAAAGCGCGATCCTTTACCCAGGAGTAAGCTTAGTTGCTGGCAATGGGGCTTGCTTCTGAGTAAACCCTCCTAGGGTCGTGATTCACCCGTTGGAAGAGTTGCACGGTTGCTTCAAAGCAAAGCCACCGCCTACCACCAAGCTTACTCCTGAGTAACACACACCTCGGAGCCAACCATTTTTTTCTAAACTAAAACTTCAGTATTCAGGTTAAATAGCCGTGTTGGCACTTTGCGATAAATAAGTGGGTTTTGGGTTGCAATTTGGGCACTCAGTCTCTAAAAGGTTCGCCATCACTGCCCTACAGGGTTGTCGTATGTCAGCTGAGGCTTGACTGCAAAAATCGGGGAGGGGGGGAGAAACAGATTTGGGGTAAAGTGCTGTTAGCTCTTTGGGGTCCAGGGGAAAGAATGGGCAAACAAATAACGAATGCATAAATCACACAATCAATTTTAAAAATGATCTGGGGAATCAGACGGGAGGCCCAGCAAAAACCAGATCCTCTGAACCACCAGGTGAAAGCTGATAATTCCTGTCTGTCTCACCAATGTAAAATTCCCAAATGATAAATGGAAAATTGGAGTGTTTCTCTCTCCAGCACAACTGTCATAGGGCAGGGCAAGGAAAACACTTGCCTTGGGGGCTGAAAGCTGAAGGGCACAGAAAAAGTACGATGTCCCCAAAATAAACGTGTGTCACTATTACTCTTGTTATCTTTGTATTTACCTTCCTGCCAAAATAACTTCTATGAAAGGATTGGGGGTGCGGTTTTTTTACCTTCTTGCCTTGGGTGCAACATCAACTTCTTAGGGCTCTAGCCCTGAGTTTGGATGTCACCTTTAGAAATTACACCCACCCTCCAACAAATCAGCAATCCCCTTGAACCTTCCGTGCTTCTGTACCGAACCCCGGAAACCCCTCATTCTCAGCTTTGAAGAGTTGGTTGTCTATTTAATTTATTTCTTTTACTGCAGTGGCGTAGGAGGTTAAGAGCTCGTGTATCTAATCTGGAGGAACCGGGTTTGATTCCCAGCTCTGCCGCCTGAGCTGTGGAGGCTTATCTGGGGAATTCAGATTAGCCTGTGCACTCCCACACACGCCAGCTGGGTGACCTTGGGCTAGTCACAGCTTCTCTGAGACTCTCTCCCAGCTCACCACCCACCTCTCACAGAGGGTGTTTGTTGTGAGGGGGGAAGGGCAAGGAGATTGTCAGCCCCTTTGAGTCTCCTGCAGGAGAGAAAGGGGGGATATAAATCCAAACTCTTCTTCTTCTTCTTCTTCATATGCCACCCTTCCCCTTATGGGCTCAGGGTGGCTTCCCTCGTTTAAAATACAGTTCATGTTAATAAAAAATTAAATGCACGCACTCAAAGCTCTAAAACGGACAGCAACTAAAATCTCAATGGGGTAATAGTGGGGAGGGGGCAGGAGAGTGGGAGGCCCAAATTTGGTAGAAGTTTTGACAGTACCATTTCCACCTCAACCTTAAACCTGGTGGGATGACGCCGTCTTGCAGATTCTGAGGAATCGCCCAGGTGTCCTCAGTCAGAGCATTCCACCACGCTGGGACCAGGACCCGAAATGATTTCACCCTGGTTGAGGCTAACTGAACCTCTTTTGGGCCAGGGATCACCAGTAAGTTGTTATTCACTGACCAGAGCGCACTTCCTGGGACGTTAAAGGGAGAGGTGCTTTTTCCCAATGGGGACGCAAGCAGAGGTGGGATCCAGCAGGTTCTCGCAGGTTCCCGAGTGTAGGTTACTAATTATTTGTGTGTGCCAAGAGGGGGTTACTAATTGGTGATTTTGCCATGTCATTTTGGCTTCTGCCACGCCTCCCTCTCAGCAGTAGCGCGCAGAACTTGAAGTGCTCCAGCGTGAGGCGTAACCGCGCGCGTGGGTAAGTCCCTGAGCCTGCTTGTATCTTCGCTTCCCACCCAAGGCCTCCCATGCAGCGGCTGCGTTCTTGCCACAGCCCCGCCCAGGAATTCCCCGCCCCCGGAATGCCCGGCCACGCCCCCATCGTGCCCCACCCAGCCCCATTGGCACTACGCCACAGTTTGAATCCCACCACCATGGGAACCTGTTACTGAAATTTTGGATCCCACCACTGGACGCAAGGTGGCTTACAGTGTTTCCCTCTCCTCCATCTTATCCTTGCAGCAGCCCTGTGAGGTAGGTTGAGAGCCTGGAACTGGTCCAAGGTCACCCGATAAACTTCCAAGGCAGAGCAGGGATTTGAACCCGACACTCTGCCTGGCTGCGCACTCAAACTTGTGTTGGCATAAGAGAGCCGAAGCTGCGCGCAAAGAGGCGGGGAGTCATTAACAGCGGTGTTAATTTCAGGAAGGCAGTATCCCCAAGGGGCACCGCCAAATGCTGCGGCGGTTTGCCCTAGCGCCGCCGAGGTCGTCTGCCGGTGTCTGCGGTGTGCGCATCAGCCCTAGAAGAATGGCCCCATCAGCAGAAGGCACTGCGGCGTGCCCCTCGCGGTGCGCAAATGTGAGCCGCATAATAAGCTCTCTCCCTGACAAATATTTCAGTCTGGGACCATCGGGCCTGCTCGGTTCCTTAGCAGCCGAAAATGAAATAGTTTCTCCAGCTGATAGTTGCCGTGGCGACCGTGACATCACCACATACATTGCAATACATAAAAAAATGTGTGTTTCTGGGGACCGGTTGCTAGGAGAAGCTGACTCCGGAATATCGCCGGGCGGGCAGCCAAAGAGCTCTGGACTCCAAGGAACATGCTGTGCCGTCGCCCGATAACCTCCTTTCCCTCTTGCTTCTCCTCCTGTCTGGGAAGTTTGCCCAGTGTTCACCCTCAAGCGATTTCGGGCATTTTTTTTTCTCTCCTGAAAAATGAATATGTAAAATATTCCTGCCATTGTCTCTCGACGCTTGCAGAGAGCAACGGACATACTTCAAAGTGACAGTCACAGCGCCTTTCGTCTCCTTGTTGGGCAAACCTCGAACATTTTAGTCTTTGCTTTCCTAAAGGCAGACACGACCTTTCTCAAATTCCAGCGCTGATAGCTTCTTTGGGCTTGCCTTTACTCCCATGTCTAACTTTTGCTTTACTTTTAATTTTTACTTTATTTTAATTTTTTTTAATCTTGTCCTACCCTGGCTTGCACCTGCAAAGCAGGTGCTAACACCGCAGGCCTACCTCACAGGGCAAAGCAGGTGCTAACACCGCAGGCCTACCTCACAGGGCTGCTGGAAAGATGGCAGACATAGAGCCTGTAAAGTATATGGAACACATACAAGTCAGTGCAAAGTCTCACTGGCTTTGCAGAACCAGCTTAAACTTTGGACAGTTCTTACATCCAGGCGGGACTAAAAACGAATAATGCTATTGGAGATGTTCAGAGAACCTTACCTACTGCAGGTGTGGTGGGAGCCACTACAGAGAAAGAGAGGGAAAGACATAATCAAAGCCCTTGAAGATTTCTATGGGTTTTCCATACTAATGAGAAGAGTTTGGATTTATATCCCCCCCTTTCTCTCCTGCAGGAGACTCAAAGGGGCTGACAATCTCCTTTCCCCACGCTTCCTCTGGCCAAATAAACAACGCACCCTGAGGTAGGAGTGGGGCTGAGAGGAAGCTCCTCAGAAGCTGTGACTAGCCCAAGGTCACCCCAGCTGAAAAATTGTAGTGGGAGTGCACAAGCTAATCTGAATTCCCCAGAGAAGCCTCCACAGCTCAGGCGGCAGAGCTGGGAATCAAACCCAGTTCCTCCAGATTAGATACACGAGCTCTTAACCTCCTACGCCACTGTTGCTCCTACGCCATGAGCTGTCCCACCCCACAAGAACATCAGAAGAGCCCTGCTGGATCAGACCATTGAGGGTCCGTCCAGTCCAGCATCCTGCCTCACCCAGTGGCCAACCAGTTTCAAAATGCCCCTCATTTATTTATTTTTATTTGATTAAATCGCTATGGACATTTGCTCAAGTCAACATTTGTTCATCAGTTTCTCTTTTAGTAAAAAGAAGTTGCATAATCATAGAGGTGGAAGGTTCCCTAGAGGCAGTGGTGGGATGCAAAAATTTTAGTAACAGGTTCCCATGGTGGTGGGATTCAAACAGTGGGGTAGCGCCAAAGGGGCTGGGCGGGGCACGACAGGGGCGTGGCCGGGCATTCCGGGGGCGGGGCATTAATAATTTCTCTGTTACTGTAAAAAACTCTGACTGTAAAAAAAAAGTTCCTAATTTCCAGCTGGTATCTTTCTGTCCATAATTTAAACTCATTCTAGCAAGTCCTATCGTCTAGTGCCAACAGAAACAACTACTTCTCCTCTAATTGACTGCCTGTCAAATACTTAATACTTTCAAATACTTAATTTTGTTTCTAGAAATCAAAAGAAGGAGACTTTCCTTAAACAGGGAACTTTACCATATTTCTAAAACATGTTTTTTAAAACAGCCCAACAGGGAGAATTATCCCGTTTTCTACCTTCGCTAACCAGCCACATAGGAAACAACAGGACTTTATGATTTTTGGACCTAATGGAATTTCTAACGGAAAAGCAGACCCAATTAGTAACCCCCTCTCGGCACACACAAATAATTAGTAACCCACTCTCAGGAACTGGCGAGAACCTGCTGGATCCCACCTCTGCCTAGAGGCCATCTAGTTCAACCCCCTGCTCAAGCCAGAATTAACCTAAAGCATCCCTGACAAGTGTTTGTCCAGCCGCTGCTTCAAGGCTGCCAGTGAGGGGGAGCTCACCACTTCCCTAGGTAGCTGATTCCACCGTTGAACAACTCTTGCTGTCAAAATATTTTCCTAACATCCAGCCAATGCCTTTCAGACTGTAATTTCATAACTGCTGTGAGTCCTACCCTCTGCTGCCAACAGGAAAAGCTCCCTGCCCTCTCTAAGAGACAGTCTTTCAAATACTTCAAGAGAGTAATCATATCAGCCTCATCTTTTCCAGACTGAACATTCGCCCAGACTGAAGTGTGATTACTTTTTTTTTTAATGTTGTGGAACTGCTCCAGGAAGCAAAGGGATCAGGAGGTCACAGCCCCTGGCCAATCAGTGCTATGCACAGCCAGCTCTGCTGCAAAACCAATGGAAACAAGCTCCTTGGAGCTGGTTCCTGAAGAATAAGTATGTCTCTTGATAATATGGGAAAGTACATTGAAAGTGGATTGAAAGTACATTTATTCTGCATGTGAGGAAGGGGCCTATGTATAGCTGGCTCCTGTTGCGTAATTTTGCATCTTTTAATGTTCTGTTTCAGTTCTGTTTTTAGATTTTAGGCTGGATCTACATCCAGATCCTATTATATTGTTTATTGATTGTCCCGTCTTGTTGATTGTATTGACTCACTCTCTGTAACCCAGCCAATGGCTCAGTAAGAAAGACATACAATTCATACACAAATACACACATACAGCTATCCCTTCCACATCGCGGGCGTTAGGGATGCGGCCAGTGGCGGGATCCAAAAGTTTTAGTAACAAGTTCCCATGGTGGTGGGATTCAAACTGTGGCGTAGCGCCAGTGGGGCTGGGCGGGGCACAACGGGGGCATGGCTGGTTATTCCAGGGGCAGGGCATTCCTGGGCGGGGCTGTGGCAAGGACTCAGCCACTGCGCCAGTCCTTGGGCGGAAAACGAATGCACGCTGCCACACACGCCGGTGCACCTCCTGCTAGACTGCTTCAAGTTCTGCGCGCTACTGCTGAGAGGAGGGCGTAACTAAGGCCAAAATCATGTGGCAAAATCACCAATTAGTAACCCCCTCTCGGCACACACAAATAATTAGTAACCTACTCTCAGGAACCTGTGAGAACCTGCTGGATCTCACCTCTGGATGCGGAACTCCCGCGATCTGAAAATCCACATAAAATTTTTTGGCCCTCCCTTCATACCAGAGAAGAAGTCTGAATTTTTTTTCTTTTTCTTTTATTTCAACGTTAAAAAAATAAATTGTGCATATTTATGGTACCAAAAAGTAAAATATGGATATTATATAATACTAAAATATTTTATGTATTTCTGAATTTCTAAACTTTTTTCTGCGCCATCTGCAGCTTTTGCAAAACTCCCCCCAAATTCCCGTTTTATTTCTTATGCCAACCCACGATATATCAAAACCGCCACGTGGAAAGTTGAAACGTGCAAGGGATAACTGTGCATGCATAATGAAGAGTGTTCAAACAAAGATCTTTCCTCCCAATCTCTCAGCATAAAGTAGTACAGTCAGGGTAAAACTTCACGACTTAATGTATAAGATCTATAAGATCTAGAGCAGGGGTAGGGAACCTGCAGCTCGAGAGCCGCATGCGGCTCTTCTGCCCTTGCACTGCGGCTCCACGAGCCGAGCCGCCGGCCCCATCCTTGCCCGCCCTGCAGGCAGCAGGGCGGGCGCACCAACTGCCTGCAGCCGGCTGGGCCGCGCAGCGGGCTTCCCCTCTCGCCTGCCCCATTAGAGCGGGGTGGGTGCTTTTCCGGCTGACGGCGAGGGTGACTTCGAGCCGCTTCAGCCTCTATCCTTGCCTCGCCCTGCAGGCAGCAGGATTGAGCGCGTAAATAAACGCGCTTCTCAAGAATAGAGTACAGAGTAAAAGGTTAAAAACCCCAATATATACACCGGTGTTATCTTTATTTTCAAAATGTCAAAAATTGGCCCCATTTGCGTGCTCCAAGTGTTTTCCTCTTTCCGCATAGGAAAAACGGTCCAAAATGGTGGTTCTTTTGAGTGTTAAAGGTTCCCTTCCCCTGATCTAGAGGATCTATCAGATCCTCTGAAGATGCCAGCCACAGATGCAGGCGAAACGTCAGGAGAGAATGCTGCTAGAACGCGGCCATACAGCCCGGAAACCACACAGCACCCCAGTGATTCCGGCCGTGAAAGCCTTCGACAATACATTAATGTATAAACTTATCATTTCTATCATCCCACTAAACACAATGTACCTCTGAGAATTAAGCAGATATTCTCTGGGCCGGATGGGATGTCTTGTGTTGGAAAGCCCTGTAGGGTTTTCAAGGTAAGAGGCAAACAGAGGTGATCCCCCCTTGCCAACCTCTGCTTTGCAACCCTGGACTTCTTTGGTGGTCTCCCATCCAAGTGCCCCACAGCTGAACACAAATCCGTTTATGATTAGATTTCCCCAATCCACTCAACTGGCAAGAAAGGATCCAACTCTAGAATTCATCTCTTAAAAGTGCTAACGGTGACACCGACCATAAAATGCTAATAGAGGTTTAGAGAAAAGGACGGCTGCGATAGCCCTGCGACCGATGAATTCATCTGAAATCAGGTAGTTGTTTTATTAGCCATTAGGGAGCCAGGCCTTTGGCGGCTGCCCAGGGGAAATGAATTGAGGGATCGGCAAATCTCTTCCCAAATGCAATTGGAGCCTGTTGAAATTTAGAGAGGGGGAGGAGAGACGGAGGATTTAAAGCGCTGAGATTTTAAAAGGCTATAAAGACCCAAATAGGTTTCCATGGTCTGAAATTGGTAGGGGGACAGGACTTATGCAAAGCTATTTTCCCACCAAAGGGAAGGAGGGAATTGACAGACTGACTGACTGACTGACTGATGGACAGACGGATGGCACGGAAGGAAGGAAGGAAGGAAGGAAGGAAGGAAGGAAGGAAGGAAGGAAGGAAGGAAGGAAGGAAGGAAGGAAGGAAGGAAGGAAGGAAGGGAAGATGGTATTTTGTCTTCTACACAAAGAAAATATGTGCATCAAATCTGCTTAAATCCCAAGTGAATCTGGTTGTGGTTATTACTGATGCAATTCACCAACAATATGGGAAATGGGAGATATAAAGTAACCCACTAACAATTTGCCTTTGCGGGCTACATTTATAATGGTGCCAGATACCCCATTCTACCTGTGCCTGGAGATGAACGTGTTTGAAAAGCACCCCTCCAAAAATACTGCTTTAAGAACCCTTATTATTTATTTGTATTATTTATTCCTTTATTATTTAATTTTATTCGCTCTTTACGAAGGTCTCAGGGCCGGTTACAAATAAAAGCCATAATAATATCCCATACAATAAACCACTCTGCAATATTCTAAACCGGTGTGCACATGGACTACGATTAATGAATTGGCAGGGCCTGATGGGAATCGTAGTCCATGAACATCTGGAGGGCCACAGTCGGACACCCCGGTTCTAAACGTTAAAACTCCCTTCCCAACTAGGAACAGGAGCGGGTAGACTTAGGAGCCTTGCAGATTGTGATCCCTGGAGAACACGGGATCGTAGTCCACACGTGCACACCCCCATTTGGGGGCACCGGCCAACAACACCCAGCCTGGCCCCTCGGAGTCGCCGAGTCATACGAAGAGTCTGTCCTGCGCAGGCGTCGTTTGCAAAATCAAACCAGGGGCTCGTCTCTCCCGCCGCCTGACTCGGAGCGTGCCGCGTGCCGACGTGCGATGCCGACACGTGTCTCCCTCGGTCGCCGCTTCCGCCGCGAGGGCGGCTCGTTGCAACCCGCCAGACAGGAGCGATCACGTGGCGCGCGGGCCCGCCCGGCGCGTGGCAGCATCCCTTGCTCAGCTGCCATTGGCTGGCCGCGGGGCACCGGCCCCGGCTGCTCTAGCCAATGGCAGCGGGCTCCGTCTGCCTGACCAAGTGCCCGACCTCGTGCAGGCGGCGCGGGAGGGAGGGAGGGAGGAGGCGGGCCTGTGCGTTGATGGACATGTGAGCCCCGGGGAAGCCCTCGCTGGGGATGCCAAGCTCAAGGTGGGGCCTGGAGTTATAGCTCCTCTCCAGACTGCAGAGATCAGTTTCCCTGGAGAAAGTGACGAAGTGGCTACCTTGCAGGAGGGGCCCTGTGGCCTGGGACCCACTCAGAAGGGAGATAATTAAAATACAGTGGGGAAAAGAGGTGAGAGAATTTTTTAAAAAAATTGGTGGCAGTTGGCACTGGAACAATGTTATTTTAATGTGCTTAACTGGTCAGGTCTTCAGTGGCCAATTAGAAGCACAGGAAAGGTATATAGGACAGCAGAAGACATTATGGGCTGGGACAAGTGGAATTTGCACTTCATAACAACTCCCCTGTAAGGTAGACTAGTTTTAGCCTTTATTAATCAATCAGTACAGGGATTCAGCAGCAATAATACCATCACTGGTATTTTGGATTTTTAAAAAAATACTCCTTTTGTGGTAAGTTAGACATTGTTTCTTTATCTATTCAACTTTCCAGAGACCTTCTTTTGAGAGCCAGCATGGCGTAGTGGTGAAGAGCAGGTGGACTTTAATATGGAGAAAGGCTTGTTTCCCCGCTCCTCCCCATGAACGGCACACTTGTATCTGGTGAACTGGGTTTGTCTCCCTGCTCCTCTGCGTGAAGCCTGCTGGGAGAACCTGGGCCGGTCACAGTTCTCTCAGAACTCTCTCAGCCCCACCTACCCCACAAGGGGTCTGTTGTGGGAAAAGGAAGGGAAAAGTAGTTAGTGGGCCTCTTTGAGATTTGTTTTAGGAGAGAAAGGGCCCGGGGTATAAAGCCAAACTCCTCCTCCTCTTCTTTTGGCACAGTTCAGAGGAAAATATAATCTGTATGCGTGCATTTCCCTTGGGTGCTTAAAGGTGGAAGAATTTGGGGGCTGGAGCAGAGGTGCACCAAAGCTCTTCTCTTCCCCACTGGCTTTCGCGGTGCCTGTCAACAGTTCCTCTGTCCATAGTTACGCCTAACAAACAACCGCCTCCCCGCTGTTCACATGCCTGATGCTCGGAGTGCCAGAAATATGCCTCACAGATGCTGGACGTTACCCATCAATGAGGGATGAGTAATCCGGAGAGCTGGCCCCGCATCTTGAGGCCCTGTGAGTCAGCAGGGTTATTTTCTTTTGAACTGCTACCTATGTGGGGCGGGGGGGGGGAGTATGTGAGTGTATGCATCAACACAGCCCTTAAAGACAAGAAGGGCTCTCCGGGTTTTCTAAACACAGCTCCCCACATATGCAAAATCCATCGCAAACATTACCAAGTGCAAAAGTTGAACGAGCTGTGTTTAGAAAACCTGGAGAGCCCTTCTTGTCTTTAAGGACTGTGTTGATGCATACACTCACACACACACACACACACACACATATTCTCAACATCTAGAAACACATAAAGAACTAGCAATAAACATAAACACTTTCGCACCTCACCCCACCAGTACAAAAAGTGAACATAAAATACAGAAAAAGAAGGTAAAAGAAAACATCAAAAGAATGATTTCCCGCTGTCTCGCTATTGAATTCTAATCCATTCTAGGTTCATCCCTCTAATTAAAATAATACATCTTATCGGTTACACTCTATATCATTTCACTCTGCTGTTTTCTTTTAACTCTCAAATCCTGCAATTATTTCTCTTCTTTATATTTTCTCAATAGGTAGTCTGTAAAAGCTTTCCAGTTTTTCCCCCAACACATTTCTCTATATTATTGTGCTTCGTTGAAATTGTTAGTTTTGCTATTTCTGAATATTCCGTAACCTTCTGTATCCAGTTTTCCTTGGTTGGTATTTTTTCCTCTCTCCCAAAAGTCGAATCTTCCTAACTGGATTGTTTTCTACGCAGGGAATAGGCTTGGGTGGTTCCCTTTTGCCGCTGCGACTGCCGACTGCCAATACAGTACAGAAGCAGCAGGGGGTCCTAGAGAGGAGGTTTTCCTGGATTTTCTCTACCCTGGTCCTGCGGTAGCCTCTACTGCTCTGTAACACCCAAAGAGGACTCATTCCAAGTTTTTTCTCCCTAAGTCAGTAATTGACATAATCCCCTGACCTGGTTAGTCCAGGCTAGCCTAAACTAGTTAGATTTTGGTAACTAAGCAGGGCCAGGCCTGGTTAGTGTGGATGGGAGACCGTCAGGGAACTGTGGGGTCGCTATGCAGAGGCAGATAATGGCAAACCACCCCTGCTAATCTCTTGCCTTGAAAACCTTACTGCGTCACCCTAAGTCGGCTGAGACTTGGCAACGTTTTGACCACTGGCTGGCATAATGATTCGCCCTTATTCTTAGAGGGGACTTGATAGCGGAAGCCTGAAAAATCCCAGAATATATACCAGGGGTCGGGAACCCGCGTCGCTGAGAGAGGCCGTGACGATGCGGCTCTTCCGCCGCTAAAATGTTCATGCATGGCTCCATCAGTACCGAGCGCAGAGCAGGGCCCCTCTTCTCCCGCCTCTGCGCGAAGCAGGGCGGGCGCATCGTTCCCCCAGCGAAGGCGATCGCTTCCGCTCGAGCGTCGGACTGGCAAGACTCTTCCGCCCTGCAAGGGAGCAGGGCTGACAGCCGGGCATCGTTTCGCCGCCTCAGCCGGGCCGCCGGGCATCCTCTCCGCCTCTGCAAGGGAGCAGGTATGGCGACCGGGGCGTCGCTCCGGCCGAGCCATTCCGGCGTCGTCTGCCGAAGCCGTTGGCACTTGCCGCACGCTCCTGTAAGGGAGCAGGGCGGGAGATCACTCGCCCGGCAGCCGGCAAGGCCGTAGACGAGCCGGGTTTCCTATCTGCACGCCTCGCCCTGCAGGCGGGTGTGTGTGTGTGAGCGGGCGGAGGGGCCGCTGCTTGGCAAGTGGGCGGGGGAGCCGGAGGGGTGTAAGCAGCGAGTGGGGGGTGGGTGAGCCAAATGGCTCTTTGAGGGGAAAAGGTTCCCGACCCCTGATATATACTGACCGGTTTTAAATGTCTTAAATGTTTTAAACAGGACGAGTGTAGGCAGAGGTGGGATCCAGCAGGTTCTCACCAGTTCCCGAGAGTGGGTTACTAATTATTTGTGTGTGCCGAGAGGGGAGTTATTAATTGGGTCTGCTTTTCCGTTAGAAATTCCATTAGGTCCAAAAATCATAAAGTCCTGTTGTTTCCTATGTGGCTGGTTAGCGAAGGTAGAAAACGGGATAATTCTCCCTGTTGGGCTGTTTTAAAAACATGTTTTAGAAATATGGTAAAGTTCCTTGTTTAAGGAAAGTATATTTCTTTTGATTTCTAGAAACAAAATTAAGTATTTGAAAGTATTATTTGACAGGCAGTCAATTTTCTGTTGGCAGTAGACCTATATAGGCTGGGCTTCGCTATTCTTGAGTTTAAATTATGGACAGAAAGATACCAGCTGGAAATTAGGAACTTTTTTTTACAGTAAGAGTTTTTTTTACAGTAACAGAGAAATTATTAATGCCCCGCCCCCGGAATGCCCGGCCACGCCCCTGTCGTTCCCCGCCCAGCCCCATTGGCGCTACGCCACTGTTTGAATCCCACCACCATGGGAACCTGTTACTAAAATTTTTGGATCCCACCACTGAGTGTAGGGATAGTGCTGGGCCAAAGGGAGGTCTTGGAAAATAGGGATCTGCCCTGATCCGTAGGAATGGCAGGTATCTGTACCAGCTTCCTGTGGGGGAAGAGAGGGAGGGTGAAGAAGCTTTCGTTGTTCCACATTCCTTCCAGTGTTGCCCCCCCCCCCCATTGACACAGTCTGCTTGGAGGCCAGTAGATGATCCTAGTGGCATTAAAGAGGAGAAGGACCTTTTGCGACCACTGGGTTTCCTTCTTGAAGTCTCCCTTTTAGTAGTGAGGGGGATTGGTCTGGTTATTGGAAGGTAGTCCTTAGGGTGTCCTTATGGACCTCAAGCTGCCAAGCAGTGATATTGACCTTGGAATCTTGGTCGCAACTGAGCCATATATCAGTAGGATTACTTTGATGCCCACGGACTGACCCTGCTGCCCTTTGCACACTTAGCCTGGATTCCACTTCACTGAAAGCAGACAATTTTACTTCCAAGTAAAAATTCTAAGTAAAGACAGGGCTTTAATGTGTTTGCAGTTTCTTTGTGTCTAACTTCCCGTTTCTCTATTTTTTTCCCCACTTCTGCACACATTTGGCTCCCTGTGATTGTCATCTCAACATCACACAACTTGAAACGAAGCATTTTTCTCTGCAGTTTAAATGGGCAGCTTTTTTGCACTTGATGAAAATTAGTGTAATATCGAATCGACCTCTAGAGGGAGCAAAACATGTGCAGAGCTGACAACCCCCCCCCCCATCAGAAAGTTATATGGGACTAAACTGAAAATGTGAAAAAGTCATCAGTATGGTGTGGTCACAGGGTCTGCAACCTGCGGCTCTCCAGATGTTCATGGACTACAAAACCCATCAGCCCCTGCCAGCATGGCCAATTAGCCATGCTGGCAGGGGCTGATGGGAATTGTAGTCCATGAACATCTGGAGAGCTGCCGGTTGCAGACCGCTGGTGTAGTGGTTAACGGCGATTGATCAGGGGAACCAGTTTTGATTCCCCTCTCCTCCACGTGAAACTTGATGGTTGATCTTGGGCAAGTCACAGTTCTCTCAGAACTCTCTCAGCCCTCTCAGAGGCAGGGGATGGCAAACCACCTCTGAAGGTCTCCTGCCTTGAAAAGCCTATGAGTTTGCCATAAATCTGCTGTGACTTGACGGTACTTGGCACCACCAAAGAGCCATAGGATCAGGTAGACATTGTGCGAACGGCGTGAAACCAAAAGGGATTGTAAGCTGTGCTATCAAGCGTATTTCTGTCCAGAGGTGACCTGAATTTCCCTTCCCAACTTCCTCCGTCTAGGAGCGCAAAAAAATAAAAAAAATGAAAATCCATCACTTTCATCCGTCAAATCCATCATTCCGCCTCGGAATTTGATGCTCGCATTAGACAGCTGTCTTGCGACAGAACTTCACAAGGCAATTCAAGGTCACCTTTTGACACCCAGTTTCAAAATGGGACAATTCGCCGGACTTGGAGGTTTTGCAAGACTGTCTGTTCCAGCTCTGCCTTTGTTGCGATCGGCTTTCTGGGTGGCACATTGTCCGGACGGCAAACGCCGCTTGCCTGGACACATTCCGGCGCAGCCAGTTCTGATACGGAGAGGAACACGCCGGCCTTCGGCTTTGAACACTGCGCCTCTGTCTGCCTCGCACGTTGCCTGCATGCGAAAGGAGGCCTGGCTAAAAAAGGACTCGAAGCCACCGAGGGCTAAATTTACTGGCTGTGAGCTCGGCAGCGTGGAGAGTAACTGGAATACATGTTGATCCTGGACAGCGCGCTGCAGCTTTGACAGCCTGCCATGCGGTGTGGAGGGGGAGAATTGGCTGGCCCCATCGGAATGGAAAGCTCTCTTGGCTGAAAGCAAATAGCAGCAGGAAGGGAAACACCTTCAGCAGGAAATTGATTATTAAAAATGGGGCGGGGAAGGAGGAACCAGGGAGCCCTTCTGCACTCTCCAGGTTGGAGTCCACCGCTCTGTCTTCCCCCCAAGACCACGCTGGCTCATGAGGAAATCCCAGTGGGGAGCGCTCCACAAAAATGGCCTTGCGTTGCAGCTTTTGTGTTTGCGGCCAAAATACAGAAGTGTATCCAGGGTAGAAGCCTGCAGGCCCGGGACCCTTTGCTTTCATCTTTTTTTTAAAAAAAGAAAAAGCAAGTTTCCAGATCCTGTGGCCACGAAACATGCCTCCTCCCCTGAAGTGTGCGAGAAACGGTTTGGGAAATCTCTGATGCTGCGGAGGAGAGATGCCAAACCAGAACAGCAGGGAAAGCTTCGTTCCCACGATTATCCAAAGAACAAAATTGTGCAAAGCAGGCTAATGTTTGCAGAGGCGTCCTAGTACGCGCACAGTCTGTACTGAAGAAGACAGCATTGTTTAGTTAGTTATTAGCCTGGCGTGTCAACAGGCCTGGATAGAGTTAACTTGTGCAGAGCAGGGGTTGGACAGTTGGACTAGAACAGGGGTCTCCAACCTGCGGCTCTCCAGATATTCATGGACTACAATTCCCATCAGCCCCTGCCAGCATGGCCAATTGGAGAGCCGCAGGTTGCAGACCCCTGGACTAGAATCTGGGAGACCCGGGTTCAAATCTCCACACCGTCCTGAAAGCTCGCTGGGTGACTTCGGGCATATCTCACACACTCAGCCAGCCCACCCCACAGGGTTGTTGGTGAGAATGGAGGAGATGAGGACAACGGGTCCCGCTGGAGAGAAAGGTGGAGATATAAATGTTCTAACTAGATACCGGTAGCTCTAAGACACAGGTGTCAAACTCATGGCCTTCCAGATTTTATGGACTACAGCTCCCATCATCCCCTGCCAGCATCATGCTGGCAGGGGATGATGGGAACTGTAGTCCATAACATCTGGAGGGCCACAAGTTTGACACCTATGCTCTAAGAGCTTACTCAAACATGCAGAAATAGAACCTGCTACGGTCCTTCCCAGATTTGCTCTAGTGTCGAACTTCACCCAAAGTCCTCGATTGTTATTGTTTTTCCATTTGCTTGTCAATTCCAGTAGCAAAAACACATCCTCTTTTCAGTATGCTATTGAAAATGTGTGGTCATTTTTAGTGTGTGTGTGTGTGTGTGTGTGTGTGTGTGTTTTATAGGCTGCCTTTCAATGAGAAAGGCAGCCTATAAAACACACACACACACACACACAAGGTGGATTATTGACTCAAAATCTACAGGATTAGGAGCCACGTAATAAAAATGTGACGAGACTCGGACCATTTGTGCACAAATCACTTAAAACGCGTGCAGAGTGTTTTCGATCCCCCTTGCCCTTTACCAAGATGTTTTTTTGCATTCACCCCGTCCAAATGTATGGCCTCAGTGAGGATTTCCCCCCCCCCCTTTTCTTTTGGGGGGTTATTTGTAGCGACAACGCTTCACAATAAAGGGTTAGGATATTCCGTAGTAGTCATGAGTTTGCTTGGAAGTAAATTTACCCACAAGTAAGAGAGCTTTGTGGGATCGTGGATTTACTCACGAGTAGATTTCCCCTCATGTAAGAGAAGATGTCAGGGGGAGAGAGAAAACCAGCCCAAAAGGATGGAAACTAAAGAGGCGAGGGCAAGAGATCAGCCTTTCCAGGCTAAGCCTATGAACACATGGAGCTGCTTTATACTTAGTGATACCACTGGTCTGTCAAAGTCCGTACTGTCTACCCCAGTGATGGCGAACCTATGGCACGGGTGCCGGGGGTGACACTCAGAGCCCTCTCTGTGGGCACGCACAAACAGAGTTTAATTAATTAATCAATCAATCAATCAATCAATCAATCAATAATTCATTCATTCATTCATTCATTCACTCATTCATTCAACTTATATACCACCCAACCCCCGAAGGGCTCTGGGTGGTGAACAACATAAAATTCAAATACAGATAAACATAAAAATCAAATATAAGTTAATCTCTAAATAATATAAATTAAAACGCAGCAATTAATACATAACATAACAATGCCCGCAAAATCCCTCTTAAACCCTCCCGAGAGGAGAAAAGAAAGGGTGGGTCCAACAAATGGTAATGGACCCTCATTCCATAAAAATGGAAGAGGGGGGCGGAGTTCATCATGTGGCGGGGAAATCCCCCCCCCCCCCAACATCTAGGCTGGCCTGGGCCGCTGGGCTCGATTATTAGCATTAAACCTAAGACCTAGTTTTGGGGAAGCAGTGTAGGTAACCCTGTTAAGCGCTGTTAAACCCCACTGATTTTCATGCGAAGAACTAAAGCGTGATCCTTTACCTGGGAGTAAGCTTGGTTGCTGTCAATGAGACTTACTTCTGAGTAAACTCTCCTAGGGTCGTGATTCACCCATTCGAAGAGTTGCATGGTTGCTTCAAAGCAAAGCCAACAACTACCACCAAGCTTACTCCCGAGTAACACCCGCCTCAGAGCCAACCATCTTGAAAAGATTCGCCATCACTGGTCTACCCAGACTGGCTGCGGCTCTCTGGGGGTCTTTCGCATCACCAACTCTGTCTGGTCCTTTTTATTGGAGATGGCGGGGATCGAACCCGGATGCTTCTAAATTCCAAGCAGATGCTGTACCCCTGAGCGCCTGCCCCTTTGCACTGGGGAAGATGCATATTAAAGAAATCAGACCATGTGAAGTCAGTCATTTATGTGCTGCCAAATGCTTCCACAGCCGGAATTGACCAGCTGTTGTGGGTTTTCCGGGTTGTGCGGCCGTGATCTGGCAGATTTTGCTCCCAATGTTTCGCCGGCATCTATGGCCGGCCTCTTCAGAATCACGTCACGGAGCAAAAACTACCCAACCATGGCCACACGGCCTGGAAAACCCACAACAGTCAGTCATTTATGTTAATTCCTCTCTTCTAAGACTTTATATGATAACTCCCGACTTTATATGACAGCTTTAATTGTACACGCTATGCTACAGTAGTGACCTTATTGGTAAAACAATAATTTTTAATGGTTTAACTGTGTGAATAAAAATTGCCCTCACTTAACCTAAGTGATATCATTGTGAGCGTATACCTGATCCGCTAAATAAGATTTGGACACGGCTCTGTTGTAGGATTGGCCTTTGGGCATTAGTTGATGAAAGTGGTTTTAATTATTGTTGGTATCATGATGTATCCAGTTACTAGAAATAAGAGCAACTGATCATCTTGCAGATCTTCAGAAATGCCTGTTGTAACATCTGAGGCACACACTATTTACTTTCACAGTTGTGTAAGACCACAATAAGAGCCAGTGTTGTATATGTTGGGCATATTGCAGAAGAAGAGAAGAGTTTGGATTTATATCCCTCCTTTCTCTCCTGTAGGAGACTCAAAGGGGCTTACAATCTCCTTTCCCTTCCCCCCTCACAACAAACACCCTGTGAGGTGGGTGGGGCTGAGAGAGCCCCGAAAAGCTGTGACTAGCCCAAGGTCACCCAGCTGGCGTGTGTGGGAGTGCACAGGCTAATCTGAATTCCCCAGAGAAGCCTCCACAGCTCAAGTGGCAGAGCGGGGAATCAAATCCGGTTCTCCAGATTAGAATGCACCTGCTCTTAACCACTATGCCACTGCTGCTCCTACTGCTACGCCATTGCTGCAAAGTTCTGCTCGGCCATGGAAGCTTGACGCCGAGTGCAATAAAATCAGTCCTCCCAAGAAGTAAATTGCAAAAAGTAAAACTTGCATTTATTTGTTGCGGTTGAAAGAAAGATACAAATCCAAATCTTAAGAATACATTTCCCAATATAAGTGACCAGCTGATCCGGCATTATGTGAGTGCAAGTATGAAATGTTTGCTTCTATAGGAGAGACATGTAGAAGCGTCTGACTCCATGAAGATCCATGTGGAAAGTGAGACAAAGATCAATGGTGACTGAGTGTCAGGAAGAGCCTTCCGGACATCAAAGAGGGCTCTGTCATGTTAATGGACCTTCACTTTACTTTCAATTTTCCACCTTTTCTTGATTTGCAACATGTACAGAACTAGAGGTGCCTAAGAGCCAGCATCTATAGCATTCCTGTCCAATTTCACTCTGCCTTTGATATTATTATTATTATTATTATTATTATTATTATTATTATTATTATTATTAATAATAATAATAATAATAATAATAATAATAATAATAATAATAATAATAATAATAATAATAATAATATTTATATAACCGTCCTCCCCCGGAGGGCTCAGGGGTGAGAAAGAGGGAGGGAGAGAGACCTCGGGGTGAGAAAGAGGGAGGGGGAGACCTCGGGGGATGAAAGGTTGTACTGAAAGACAATTCGATAGAACTGGCTTTCTCCAGCCATGCCATCTGATGTTTGCCAATAAAGGCTACTATTTGAAATCTAGAGTCTGGTGATTGTCTACAGATCCGGGGCCTGACTCTGAGAAGGAAGGAGGACGTTTCAGAAATCAGCTCCCAGGTACAGAGAAAGAGAGGAACATCCCAAGAGATAACCCTTATGCACTTAGAGAGATTTAGCACCCCCACCCCCCCCACCAATGTCCAGGCATGCTGAGTCCCTGTCCAACAGTGTAGTTGTCGGACTAGATTCTGGAGAGACCCACATTCAAAATCCCCATTCTGCCCTGGAAGGTCACTGGAAATCGTATACTCCCTGCCTTCCCTACTCACAGGGTTGTTGCAAGAATAAAATGGAGGAGGGGAGGAGGATGTAGGCACCTTTAGATCCTCGTTGGGAAGGAGGGAGGAGCATAAATGAAGTCAATAAATAAGGCAGGGTGAGACATGATGAGTCAGCAGTTCATGTAAATGATAGGCGCTTTATCCAACCAAAAGAGTAAGCACATGTCCCCTCTGAAGCTGATTGTGGCACAGCGTTCCACCAATCAGTCCTCCCCTTCCAGCTCAGTGCCTCATGATAGAAGAATGGGCTCTCTATATGTTAGTGGCGCAGTGTCATTTTCTTACCTATAATTCAGTGAGACAGCGCACAGTGCGCTGAGACCCGTTCAGGAGTTTGCATGCCCATTGTCAATTGTTTGCTGTGGTGCTGAGTCCCATTGTGCGAGAGGTGGCATGTTTTGCTGTCGCAGGTGTGTGTATGAATGCTGGTCACCGTTTAGCGTTTACCACCCCCACCCCCACCCCCACTCACAGTTCTTTGTGTCTCCATCCAGACTTGCTTGTGTGTGCGGGTGTGTGCTTCTGGGCTGCTGTGATTGTTTGCAGTGCGCACCAAAAGGGCTTGTTGTTGTGTTGTCAAATAGAAGCCCGCTACCCATTCTGTGAGGCTGTTTGCCTTTCTAGGGTCAGCAGGGGGCTCACTCGATGTCACTCGGCAAGCTAGAATTTTAATTTAATTTTAACAACTGGGATACTTTCTCCTCTTTTCCTGACTTCATCAGGGAGCGTCCTCTTGGTGCTGGATACAACCGCTGAGAATTTTACCTCACCTGGATAGGAAACACACACAAATGGTACTACTAAAATTGCCCGCTGGGAAAAACCTGGAGATTTCAGGGGTGGGGTTTGAGCAGGGGCGTCATGCCCATCGGGCAAGGTGGGCATCTGCCCAGGGCACCACCTTGTGGGGGGCATCAAAATGCAGGGTTCGTTTTTGGGTATTTTTAGTGGTTTTCCATTTTTGGCCTGCAGGGGACACAGTTTTTAGGCTAGTGGCACCAGAATTTCAGCGTATCATCAGGAGACCGTCCTTATGCTACCCCCCAGGATTGGTGAGGTTTGGTTCAGGGAGTCAAAAGTTACGGACTTCCAAAGGGGGTGCGCTTATCCCCCATTGTTTCCAATGGGATCTAATAGGAGATGGGGGCTACAGTTTTGAGGGTCCATAACTTTGGCCCCCTTGAACCAAACTGTAATTCAAACCTGGAAGGTATCATTAGGGCAGTCTCCCGATGAGACCATGAATGTTTTGAGACTGTGCCTTCAGAAATGTGCTCCCCCCCCCCCCCCCAGCCTGGAACCCCCATTGACAGCAATGCAGAAAACTCAATGCAGAACAAAGATTCTTGGGCAAATTTCTGGGATGTTCCTGCAGGGGGTGCATTTTTGGACATATCAGCACCAAAATTTCAGGGTATCATCTGGAGACTGTCATGATGGCACCCCCCAAGTTGCTGTCAATGGGAGGGGGCATCCAACTCAGGTTTTGCCCAGGGCTACAGTTTGCCTCGTTACGCCCCTGGGTTTGAGAGGCTTTGAATTGGAATTTGATTTGTTGCATTACACCCATATGACTATCTCTAGAAACCCTGTTGTTGAATATTTTCAGTAATAGCCAGATAAAACCGACAGACCTGGCATTATTCAGCTTCACTGAAAATGTCCTGAATTTTTACAAAACAGACAAAATTTGCCCATACTTTTTATCAGTGCTCATGGCTAGTTGTAATCTCAGGAGATGTTCTGCCACCACGGGGCAGGCCAGAGTGGTGTAGCGGATAAAGAGCAGGTGCACTCTAATCTGGAGAACCGGGTTTGAGTCCCTGCTCTGCCACTTGAGCAGTGGAGGCTTCTCTGGGGAACCAGATTAGCCTCTGCACGCCAACACTCCAACTCTGCTTGTGAGCTCCCAAAGGCACCTGGTGGGCCACTGCGAGTAGCAGAGAGCTGGACTAGATGGACTCTGGTCTGATCCAGCTGGCTTGTTCTTATGTTCTTATGTTCTTAACACATGCCAGCTGGGTGACCTTGGGCTAGTCACAGTGCTTTGGAGCTCTCTCAGCCCCACCCACCTCACAGGGTGTTTGTTGTGGGGGGGGAGGGGAAGGAAATTGTAAGCCCCTTTGAGTCTCCTTACAGAAGAGAAGGGGGGGGGATATAAATCCAAACTCCTCCTCCTCTTCTTCTAATTCTAATTAGAGCAGCAGTGGCGTAGGAGGTTAAGAGCTCGTGTATCTAATCTGGAGGAACCGGGTTTGATTCCCGACTCTGCCGCCTGAGCTGTGGAGGCTTATCTGGGGAATTCAGATTAGCCTGTACACTCCCACACACGCCAGCTGGGTGACCTTGGGCTAGTCACAGCTTCTCAGAGCTCTCTCAGCCCCACCTACCTCACAGGGTGTTTGTTGTGAGGGGGGAAGGGCCAGGAGATTGTCAGCCCCTTTGAGTCTCCTGCAGGAGAGAAAAGGGGGATATAAATCCAAACTCTTCTTCTTCTTCTTCTTCTAGCCCCTTTTTGGCCCTGTTCATTCCTCCCTGCCTTTCACCTCTTGGAAAACAGAAGGACTGTCAATCCCAAAGGCATCCTTCATGGGGAGGGCGGGTCAGATAGGTGGGGGGGGAGGGTAAGATTTACTCTTTTGGCTGCTACTTAAGCATACTGTCCACAAACATTGGCTTACAAACTGCTTCTCGGGAGACTTGGACAGAGATGGGCTGCCTCAGCGGTTTTCTCCCCTCGGGCGGATTTCATTTAAAAAAAACAACACACATACACACACAGTGTCAAACATTTTACAGCTGGTGATTTTTAGGAAACTGAAGTGGAGTCAAGAGGAGGTCAGAGACGCAGGCGGGAGCCGCATCCTCCTAACCTTCCCGTGATGGGGCATTGAAGCAGAGCCGGACGAAGGCCTTTGGGACCTTTTGGGGACAGGGAGAGGAAACGATCTTGCGAAGGAGGCCAGTGGCCAGCGGACCGCCCCGTTTTCCCTGGCGCTCTCTCGGAGGTGGAGTGCCCTCTCCAAGAACGGATGCAAAGTGATTAAGGGTCTCCCAGAGTGGCTTTTTGGAATTAGCGTTACGCAATCTAATTAGCTAATTCAATTAAACGATTGCAAGATATTAATTAGTCCATTTGTGCGCTGGAATTAATTATCAAATGAAAGAGGCGATCCGGCGGGAAGGGCAAAAGAAAAAAAAATCCCTTCTCACATACAGAAATAAAGAGGGGAAGGGACCTCTGGGGTGATCTAGTCTGACCCCACGCACAACAGGAAATTCACAAGTACTTCTCCTCCACCTCCCAGAGACCCCTGTTCTGTGCTAGAAGTATCAAGGTCAGAGGTGGGATCCAGCAGGTTCTCACAGATTCCCGAGAGTAGGTTACTAATTATTTGTGTGTGCCGAGAGGGGGTTACTGATTGGTGATTTTGCCACGTGATTTTTGCCTTAGTTATGCCCTCCTCTCAGCAGTAGCGTGAAGAACTGGAAGCAGTCTAGCAGGAGGTGCACTGGCGTGCGTGCGGGCAGCTCATGCGCCTGCGTGCATTGCTTTCCCTGCCTATGATCAAGAGGATCAGCGCAGTGGCTGCGTCCTTGCCACAGCCCTGCCCAGGAATGCCCCGCCCCTGGAAAGCCTGGCCACACCCCTGTCGTGCCCCGCCCAGCCCCATTGGCACTACGCCGCTGTTTGAATCCCACCACCATGGGAACCTGTTACTTAAATGTTTGGATCCCACCACTGATCAAGGTCTAGTGTGCACAGAAACTGAGGAGAAGACCCAGTAGGTGAGCAAGTGGTCAACCAAGCGTGCCAAGACCCAATGCGCCAAGATGCCCTGGGGAGAATTGTTTTTCTTTTGGTTTTTTCGTGTCTCTAATATGGAGATATTCCAGTCTTCCAAAATAGTGACCCACAACTTGAATTCAAATGTCTACTTAGCCTTGAGAGCCAGTGTGGGGTAGAGGTTAAGAGCAGGGGACTCTGATCTGGAGAACCAGGTTGAATTCCCTTCTCCTCCAGTGAAGCCTGCTTGGGTGACTTTGGGCTCCAGATGTTTGTGGACTACAATTCCCATCAGCCCCTGCCAGCATGCTTTTGTAGTCCATGAACTTCTTGTAGTCCATGTACAGTTGTAGTCCATGAACATCTGGAGCACCATAGGTTGGCCACCCCTACCCTACCCTACTTGCTACCCTCCCAGCCTCTGTATATATCCCCCTCTTAGGCCCTGCAATTCTCTGTCACTCGTTTCAATTCGCCCACCATTAACTCTACAGAAGGAACCCTTGTTCCCATGTTTATGGGGCCCGTAGGAAACGGAGCAGGTGACCGATCAATAACAACACTTAACGGCTCTCCTGCCCTCCGACATTTTCAAATGGTTGTACGAACATTAGCTAATGAAGGAATCAATCAGGTTTTACTAGATCCTTCTCAAAATTAAACACAGTGGAAGCCAGTCAAAGGTCAGCATTTATCAACTCGTGTTCTGCAGCGCCCACGGCCTGAAAGCTCTTCTCCGAAGGCCCCGCTGGCAAGACCTCAGAGGCTGATGCCCGCCGCGGATTTGTGTGTCAAAATGACTTGAGGTTGGTGGATCTTTGCGCTTGGGTCCTCGGACCAGTAATCTTGTTGCACTGAGCCGCGCTTTCGCAAAATTGCTTAAGTAGTTGCCACGGCATCCCAGAGTTGTTGGGTTTCAGCAAGAGAAGGCCAGGGAGCCTTAGGGCGATTCCGCACACGAGTAAAATAGGTTCGACCCAGTTCCCTGAGAAGGATACTGACTAGGTCGAAGCCATTGTTGTTCCCCACCGCAACCAGCTTGATCCCAGCTCGGAGGGTGGAATCATCCTGTGCCTCTTCACCGCTCCGTTCCGATTGGCTACTGTTCTACGGCCATGTTCCGTCTATCCCCGCACACGTTATTAAAAAAACTGCCACAGGAATGGAGGGACGAAGGTGGCGTTTTTTGATTGGCCAGCTGTACGCATGCCCGAAACACTCAGCTGTGATTGGCTGAATGGGGGACTCCTGGCACCAGAGATTCCGCACTTTACTGGAATCGAGCTGAGTTCGAGCGTGGTTCCCTGAAAAAGTAGTAGTTCCCAACTGGAGTTGGAAATTTGACCGTTACACAGGGCAAAGCTGGTACAAAACCACGTCGATCCCAGTGGTTGTGCGGAGCACTTAGGTCGAACGCAGCTCGAACTTAGGTCGATAACCCAAGTGCGGAATCAACCTTAGGGAGCCAGGGTGGTGTAGCGGTTAAGAGCAGGTGGACTCTAATCTGGAAACTTAGGGTTTAATTCCCTGCTCCACCACATGAGTGGCGGACTCTTATCTGGTGGACTGGATTTGTTTCCCTACTCCTTCACATGAAGCCTGCTGAGTGACCTTGGGCTAGTCACAGTTCTCTCTGAACTGTCTCAGCCTCACCTACCTCACAGGGTGTCTGTTGTGAGGAGGGGAAGGGAAAAGGAGTTTGTAGGCCTCCTTGAGTCTCCTTACAGGAGAGAAAGGTCGGGTATAAATCCAAACTCTTCTCTTCTTCTGGTTAGTAAGTGAACTCTAAACTGAGGAACTGGGTTCGATTTCCCACTCCTCTGCATGAAGCTTCTTGTGTGACCTTGGGCTGGTCACAGTTCTCGCCGAACTCTCTCAGCCCCACCTACCCCACAAGGTGTCTGTTGTGGGGAGAGGAAGGGAAGGAGTTTGTAAACCACGCTGAAACGCCTTAAGGTTGAAAAAAGCGGGGTATAAATCCAAAGCAGCAGTGACTTAGGAGGTTAAGAGCTCATGTATCTAATCTGGAGGAACCGGGTTTGATTCCCAGCTCTGCCACCTGAGCTGTGGAGGCTTATCTGGGGAATTCAGATTAGCCTGTACACTCCCAAACACGCCAGCTGGGTGACCTTGGGTTAGTCACAGTTCTTCAGAGCTCTCTCAGCCCCACCTACCTCACAGGGTGTTTGTTGTGAGGGGGGAAGGGCAAGGAGATTGTCAGCCCCTTTGAGTCTCCTGCAGGAGAGAAAGGGGGGGTATAAATCCAAACTCCTCCTCCTCTTCTTCTTCTTCTTCTTGAGCCTGAAGGCAGATTCCGCCGGGCAGGTCAAATACAGTCAACCAGGTGGGGCATCCCATAAACAAAGCCAGGACGCTGGGATTGCAGAAAGGCGGCCACGAAGTTGAAACAAAGCATAGGCATGAACACGATTTGTTAAACAGTGCAGAAATTACATAGTGGAAACACGCACACATCAACAGACAGTACGTACGGTACCTGGTGCACTTGTCTCCAGTTCTCATCTTTTTATCAAAGCATCTTTCGGTAACATTCCGTTACGCTGCAGCCGTAATGACCTGTGTCAAAATGCCTTCCTGAAGCATTCAGTTTGTAGTTTGAGGAAAGCCAGGAGAGAGGGTGGGGGCGGGGGGTTGGCCTGAGCCATTCTTAAAAATGGAGATGGGGGGGGGGCGGGCTCCAAGGAGAAGGCCCGTTGGGCAGTTGTTGAGTTTGCCCATTTTCAGGGTCGCACCCAGTGGTGGGATCCAAAAATTTTAGTAACAGGTTCCCATGGTGGTGGGATTCAAACTGTGGCGTAGCGCCAATGGAACTGGGTGGGGCACGGTGGGGGCGTGGGCGGGCATTCTGGGGCGGGGCATTCCTGGGCGGGGGTGTGGCAAGGACACAGCCGCTGCGCCAGTCCTTGGGCGGGAAACGAATGCACGCAGGCGCAGGCTGCCACGCACACCGGTGCACCTCCCGCTAGACTGCTTCAAGTTCTGCGCGCTACTGCTGAGAGGAGGGGCGTAACTAAGGCCAAAATCACGTGGCAAAATCACCCATTAGCAACCCCCTCTCGGCACACACCAATAATTAGTAACCTACTCTCGGGAACCGGTGAGAACCTGCTGGATCCCACCTCTGTTCTGGTCCAACTTTGTGGGGCAACAGAAAACAACTGTGCTCCATCTGGCTGTCGTGGGAGAGCATGGGGGAAAGAGAGGAGCCCGCAGATATGGAAGACCAGGTCCATGAAGGGTTTTGTATTTGTGTTTCAGGTGTCTTCGAAATCCTAACACACAGCCAGGAGAAAGCATGGAGACCCAAACCATAATGGGATCTGCTAGCTTGAGACCATCTGGCTCTAACAACCACACTGCTGCAACACCAACTGGTAAGGAGGCCTTTTCCTGCAAGGCTGCCGAGGGATCTACCTGGGGCCGCCGAGCAGATTTTACTGCACATCGCTGCGGACCAAAATATGAGCCGTTGGGCAGGGAGGGGGCATTTGTGGGCTGGTTTAGTTATTCACTTGGGGAATATATGAGCCACTTTTAGTGTACCCACCCTGAAATGGAGTTCATTCATAATTAATAATCAGGAGGCGTATTTTGAGCTGATGCAATTCCTGTAGGTTTTCCAGAGAGGACGTGAAACTGGAAGAACGTCAAAGCAGCCCTCCTGGATCAGACCAGTGAAGGCCCATCTAGTCCAGCATTCGTCTCCACACAGTGGCCAACCAGTTCTTCTGAAGGTCCAGCAATAGGGCACGGAGGCTGAGGCCGTCCCCTGCTATTGCTTTCTGGCACTGGGATTCAGAGGTTGACTGCTTTTGAATGAGGAGGTTGTATTTTGAAAAGGGTTTTTTTGTTGTTGCTAATGTTACCTTTTGAGGGATGCTGCTTGTGTAACCCCCATGCTCAGAATGGGTTGACCCAGTAAGGGGTGGAGACTCAAAGCAGCAGAAGGCTACAGAGCTAGTTTGGAGGAGACAAGGCTACCAGACTCGGACCTTGGTTGTATAAGCCCTTAACATCTTGTTAAGGTAAACTGCAATATTGTTGGGAACTACTGGGAAGGTGGTAGTTTATTTTTTGCTATGTTGTAAATGTTGGAGTTTATTGTTTCAGGGTTTCTTTTTATGTTTGTAATGGGTGAGAGTTCTCCTGGAAACCTTCATCATGTTGAATCCTGTTCATCAAGCCCTCGGAGTCTTCAGGAGCCAACCCACTTGCAAAGAAGAATTGGACTTGGCAGTATCAGCGGACTGTAAATATAAGGACTTGAAAATTCAACCTAAACAGGACCTTGAAGCGTGATGTTAAATGTTGATGTTTGGTGTTATATGTTAAAAAAGTAAACCAATTTTGTTTTAAAAATTTGTTGTTGCAAATTCATTCCAAGTTCTGCCCCACAGAACCCACAAGCTAAGGTTACACTTGCTTTTGGGATTGGTTATAAATAAAGGTCCAAGGTCAGCTCTCCCATTTTTAATGAAGCAAGTTTCTAGTCCTTATGGATAAAAGAAGACATGACTCTGCAACAGTAGTGACTGAGCCCTGTTGGCTGGCAGCACGTGCCCATCTCCCAACTGGCATCAAACTCCATAACAAACGCCCAGCAGAAGATCAAATGCCAGTCTTGCCTACCTACCCTAAGTTCATCGACCTGCTCGGTCTTTAAATGAAATTAAAGCCGCACGTGCGTGTTTTTATGTATAGCTGTGTTTATCCTGGCCTTGTTTTAAAAAGCAAATATTTAACAGATGGTTAGAAGACTGCTCTGAAGATTGGAGAGGAGGGGCCAGGGGCTCATGACATCACAGCTGCCAGCCAATCAGCACCCTTGCATAGGCTGATCTTTTTCATCCAATCTTTACCTTGTGGAAAACCTGTAGGACGAGAGTTGATAAAATTCACAGGGGTGTGTGTGTGTGTGTGTGTGTGTGTGTGTGTGTGTGTGTGTGTGTGTGTGTGTGTGTGTGTGTGTGTGTGTGTGTGTGTGTGTGAATTGTGCTGTTTTTGCAGAGCAGCAAAACTGTTTTCTTTACTCTCGCAGATGGGCACACCCTCAGACTATTCATGCATGTGAATATACTTGCAGTAGCTTCCGGGAAAACACACCAAGCCAGAAGAAACATCAGATAATGATTTCTGGCCTTCCGACCTTGTTCTTGACTAGACAGAACCACACAGATGCAGCACAGTAAACAACTACATGCACACACACAGACCCAAGTTTGAGGCTACAATTTTTTTTAGAGGGGAGGCATATTTTGCAGACCCAGAGAGACTGAAATCACCAAGAAGGCTTGTGATTCAAACCTGGCCCCCTGCCTGCCAAGTCCACCACCAAACTTGCCAGCAGAAGAACTACAATTTGGTCACTCTCCTATTGTCTGTACTCAGTTAGACCTGGTGCGCACTTATCTAACGTGTCCCTGTAGATGTCAAAGGGTGGCATGATAGAGTGGCCGACTCTGTGTTGGGCAATTGCTGGAGGTTTGGGGTGGAGTTTGGGGAAAGCCGGTTTGGTAAGACGAGAACCTCAGCAAAGTATCATGCACCCACCAAAGCAGCCTTTTCTCTAGGGGAACTGATTTCTGTTATCTGGTGATCAACCGTCATTCTAGGAGATCACTACGCTGCACCTGGAAGTTGGCAACCATGGCCATGAATGGACAGTGGTGGATCCAAAAATTTTAGTAACAGGTTCCCATGGTGGTGGGATTCAAACTGTGGCGTAGTGCCAATGGGGCTGGGTGGGGCATGATGGGGGCGTGGCCAGGCATTCCAGGGGCGGGGCATTCCTGGGCGGGGCTGTGGCAAGGACGCAGCCGCTGCGCCGGTCCTTGGGTGGGAAATGAATGCATGCAGGCGCAGGCTGCCATGCACGCCGGCGCACCTCCTGCTAGATTGCTTCAAGTTCTGCGTGCTACTGCTGAGAGGAGGGCGTAACTAAGGCCAAAATCACGTGGCAAAATCACCAATTAGTAACCCCCTCTCGGCACACACAAATAATTAGTAACCTACTCTCGGGAACCTGTGAGAACCTGCTGGATCCCACCTCTGTGAATGGAGCCTCTGGAGATTTGGCTTTTCCAAAGGGGTGCAGAGCTGGTAACCATCAACCAATCCATTGCCACCCTTCCTGCAGTTTCTCTGGAAGGAAAGTTCCCATCTCTTGTACAAAGATTTGTCTCTTGTGCCCCCAGGAATATTTTTAATTACTGTTTTGACAAAGAACCAGTTTGACTGGCTCTTCAGCCCCGGTATGTAGAGTCGTTGCGATCCCTGCTGTAAAGGAGATATGAAAAACGAGGCAATCAAAGGATACGAGGTGAGCCGAGGAGAATAATTTAATACTGGCTCTCATAAACCTGAGAGTGAGTCACCTGTGGCTAATTCTGAAGTGCTGATGCACTCAGATAAGAGTCACTTGGACTGGCGGGGCCGTAAAAGCTGCTCTCGGAAGGCAGGGATGTAAAAAAGAAAGAACATGTGCATGCTCACATCAACAGTCCCCTCCACGTTTTCTTTAACGCGTCGAGCTGGAATCATTCTGCGTTTCAGAGGGGTTATCAAAGTAGCTGCTGTTAGTCCAAAATTATTGAATTGTGCCTAAATAAACTGTGCTATCACAGCCCTGCCAGCAGAGGGCATACTGTACTGCCCCAGGAGTTACTACAGATGCATGTTGTGGTGGGCTCGGAGCTGTACTGACTGAGGACAGCTATTCCTCAGGCTGCCGACAACACGAAGCTAGGATAGTGATGGATGGTGTCCCCTTTCACAGGGACTTTGATTTGTAATTCCTCTGGAAAACCAAACCAAGTTGTCTGCATGCCCATTGTGCAGGCAAAATTTAATCCAGTATGGGATGGTGGTTAAAGTGCTGGAACCAGGGGAGCTGTGATCATACACTGACTCCTCTGTAAAGCCAACAGGATGACCCTGGCTCAACCATTCTTCTCTCTTCTCCTAAGGAATTTTAGAGGGTTACTGTGAGAATACTCATGAAGCCTGCTGGGTGAACTTGGACTAGTCACAGTTCTCTCAGAATTCTCTTGGCCTACCTCTGAAGGTGTCTGTTGTGGGGAGAAGAAGGGAAGAGAGTTTGTAAGCCGCTTTGAGACTCCTTCCTGCTGAAAAAAGCAGAGTATAAATCCAAACTCCTCCTCCTCCTCCTCCTCCTCCTCTGCACTATGTGTTCTGCTTCCTTCAGCTTTTCCACTCCTCCCTGCCGTTCCCTATCCACATAGGAACAGTTTCTCTAGCATTTCTAGGGGATCAATAGGGTCCCTTTGTGTTTTCATTTAAGCACTTTCACTGCATGTAAACAAGGAAATGCAGGGAGATCCCACTGCGAAGCACACAGCCATGTGGAAAACCATAAGTGCAGAAATGATCTCCATACTACAGAGACCAGCTCCCCTGAAGGAAATAGCCATTTTGGAGCACAGTCTGTATGGAATAACATCCCTGTGGAGGTCACACACACCCCTCTCAAAATCTGGCTCTCCGTAGGCTCTGCCCCCAAATCTCCAGGAATTTCCCAGGTTGGGGTTGGCAACCATAAGTGAGGCATCCCTCAGTCCACATTACCCCATAAGATTCAAGCAGTGGTGGGATCCAAAAATTTTAGTAACAGGTTCCCATGGGGGTGGGATTCAAACTGTGGTGTAGTGCCAATGGGGCTGGGCGGGGCATGACGGGGGCGTGGCCAGGCATTCCGGGGGCGGGACATTCCTGGACAGGGCTGTGGCAAGGATGCAGCCGCTGCGCCGGTCCTTGGGCGGGAAACGAACGCACGCAGGCGCAGGCTGCCACGCACGCCGGTGCACCTCCTGCTAGACTGCTTCAAGTTCTGCGCGCTACTGCTGAGAGGAGGGGCATAACTAAGGCCAAAATCACGTGACAAAACCACCAATTAGTACCCCCTCTCGGCACACACAAATAATGAGTAACCTACTTTCGGGAACCTGTGAGAACCTGCTGGATCCCACCTCTGGATTCAAGCCTCCTTTTGCAATTGTGACTGTTAAGAGGAGATGGGTCACCAACTTGGGCTAGCTCCATATGACTGTTATTAGACCAGTTTAGCTGAGGGGCGTCTCATTCACTGCATAGCTGTTGTCACAAATCGGGGGTGTTTTGAGTTCTGTTCGAGCTTCCTGGGGGGTGTTTTGCCTTCCTTGCTTTGACATCAATAGGGGTGGATTTGGAGAGGAATGATAGAAGAAGACGAAGCCTGTGCCAAGAACTGGGAGCTGAGAGAAAACCTTAAGGAAACAGCGAAGGTCGATAGGTATTGATTTAGCATTGTCTGTCAGAGCGCCTATAGCAGGGGAAAGAGAAGGACGGCTCCTATTCTTTTTCTTTCTGAGCAGGTGTGTGAGATGCTGCCTTTTGATGATGATGATGAAGAAGAAGGAGGAGGAGGAGTAGGAGGAGGAGTTTGGATTTATACCTCACCTTTTTCTCCTGTAAGAAGAAGAAGAAGAAGAGTTTGGATTTATATCCCCCCTTTCTCTCCTGCAGGAGACTCAAAGGGGCTTACAATCTCCTTGCCCTTCCGCCCCCACAACAAACACCCTGTGAGGTAGGTGGGGCTGAGAGAGCTCCGAGAAGCTGTGACTAGCCCAAGGTCACCCAGCTGGCGTGTTTGGGAGTTTACAGGCTAATCTGAATTCCCCAGATAAGCAGGCGGCAGAGCAGGGAATCAAACCCGGTTCCTCCAGATCAGAGTGCACCTGCTCTTAACCTCCTACGCCACTGTAAGGAGACTCAACTTGGCTTACCAGCTCCTTTCCCTTCCTCTCCCCACAACAGACACCTTGTGAGGTAGGCGGGGCTGAGAGAGTTCTGAGAGAACTGTGACTAGCCAAAGGTCACCCGGCAGGAATGTAGGAGTGCAGAAACACATCTGGTTCACCAGATAAGCCTCTGCCCCTCAGATGGAGGGGTGCCGAATCAAACCCAGTTCTCCTGATTAGAATCCCCCTGCTCTTAACCACTTCACCACGCTGGCTCCTTTAACCTGCACCTTTCACCCATTTGTGGCAGATGTAGAAGGCAAGGACTGGAATTCTCACAGGTAGGTTCAGGGTCGGTTGGCAATCTTCAGTGTGCATCCATCCTCAAACACAAAAAACGTGTGTGTGTGCATGGGGTGTGTGTGTGTGTGTGTGTGTGTGTGCAACTAAATCTGGAACAGAAAATGCAATTGCACAAATGCGGCTAGCTGCTAATATTTACAAAAAGTACCACAGACCAATACCAACTTTCTCTTAGGTTCCAAATTCCAAGAACTGCGTCTGCAAATAAATATATACAGTCGGAATTGTTCAGCTCAGTCTAACATAGGGCCTTTCCCCACTACAGAAGGGAGCTAAGGTCGACTCGGTTCCCTTCAGTGGAGGGCAACTCCAGGCTGTCCCCACAGCAACTGAGTTGGCCCCCTGGAACCAACCTAAGTGGGCGGGATCATCTTGGTGCCTGTTTCGCTCCTCGATCGTGATTGGAGCTTGTGTTACGGCGGGAAACAGGAGCGTTCTTTTTTTTTTTTTTTTACAGTTTTTACAGTTATATGCGCTTTCTGCCCGCCACGACTCGCCCGTTCTGAGCATGCCACGAAAGCGGCTCGTGATTGGTTGAACGGATGAGGTGTCGTTTCGATGCTTCCCCACTTCGAAGCTTCGAAGCAGTATTGACCTTGTTCCGGCATAAAAGTGTAGTTCATAACTGCGACAAGGATGTCGCAGTCCTGAGGGGTGGGGGGGGGGAACTGAGACAAAACAATATTGAGCTCGGTGGCAGTGGGGATTCACTGATAGAGTCTCTAGTAGTGTAATATAGAAAATCCACAAACAGGCTGGCATTATTATTGATTTTGAACATATCTTCGGAGGCCTGTGGCGTTTTCCACGGGACACAGTTGTCCTCACGGTAAACTACTTTCATCGTTCAGCAGGGGCAGTATTTCCCCCACTCAGTCTTTTTTGGGCTGTGTAGGTCAAAAGGACAGTTGTGCCCCACAGGAAATGCCCAAGGCTTTTGAAGAAAGGTATGCCAGGTTTCCTCTGAAGCACAGGTGTCAAACTCGTGGCCCTCCAGATGTTCATGAGCTACAATTCCCATCAGCCCTCGCCAGTGTAGCCAATGCTCATGTTGGGAGGGACTGATGGGAATTGTAGTTCATGAACATCTGGAGGGCTGTGAATCTGACACCCTTGCGGAGTCTGAAGAGTCCTTTAGAAACTGAAAACTGACTCTCAAAACTGAGGGCCCTTCCGCACATGCAGAATAATGCACTTTCAATCCACTTTCAAAATTGTTTGCAATTGGATGTTGCTCTTCCGCGCAGTAAAATCCAGCTGCAAAGTGTGCTGAAAGAGGATTGAAAGGACATTATTCTGCAGGTGTGGAAGGGTCTTTAAAGCAGTACTTCCAGGAAGATGGCGCCTTGATTCAGGAGCCTGGTGAAAAGCCACAAGCTTGCCACCCTGCTGGGTCATTTGGGCAGGTCTTAATAAAAGATAGATATTTAGGTGGCTTGAGTTTTCGGGTTTTGCTTTGGACCCACCTGAACAGCCCATTTGTAGCTAGCAGCTCTCTCTCTTTCCCCCTGCCTGTTGGAAGGTAATAACAGACACATCTGGCTGTCTCTCGTAAGTTAAAAGCCCCTTGCAAGAAGTAAGCGCAGAGTATTCTCACGGAAGACAGGGCTTCCTGTCCGGGCAGCCGTGCTGTCAGTTTGGTAAAGAGACATTAAAAATAGAACTTCTTTCCTATCAGGCTCTGCTGAGGATTTACAACATCCGGTGCCCCTCCTGGCAAGAACCCGCTATCTGCTCAGACTTTCCATCTGGAGATTGCTTGCAAAGCAAGAGAGAGAGAGAGAGAGAGAGAGAGAGAGAGAGAGAGAGGCCCAGAGGCGGACCAGCAAAATCTCTGCAAAGTGAGCCTTACAATCAATGGCGGGATCCAAAAATTTTAGTAACAGGTTCCCATGGTGGTGGGATTCAAACAGTGGCGTAGCACCAATGGGGCTGGGCGGGGCACAACGGGGGCGTGGCCTGGCATTCTGGGGGCGGGACATTAATAATGTCTCTGTTATTGTAAAAAACTCTTACTGTTAAAAAAAGGTTCCTAATTTCCAGCTGGTATCTTTCTGTCCATAATTTAAACTCATTATAGCAAGTCCTGTCGTCTACTGCCAGCAGAAACAACTACTTCTCCTCTAATTGACTGCCTGTCAGATACTTAATACTTTCAAATACTTAATTTTGTTTCTAGAAATCAAAAGAAGGATACTTTCCTTAAACAAGGGACTTTACCATATTTCTAAAACATGTTTTTAAAACAGCCCAATCGGGAGAATTATCCCGTTTTCTACCTTCGCTAACCAGCCACATAGGAAACAACAGGACTTTATGATTTGTGGACCTAATGGAATTTCTAACGGAGAAGCAGACCCAATTAGTAACCCCCTCTCGGCACACACAAATAATTAGTCACCCACTCTCGGGAACTGGTGAGAACCTGCTGGATCCCACCTCTGCTTACAATCTCTTCACCTTACAGGACCCAGCTGTCTCTGAGCATGCTAAGAGAGGCAAAATGAATTCTGGGGGTAGGCTGAGGAATCTCATGGCAGAATCTCCAGACTCCATTGAATCTCAAACATACATGAGCCAGCGTGGTGTAGTGGTTAAGATCAGGTGGATTCTAATCTGGAGAACCGGGTTTGATTCCCCACTCCTCCCCCTGAGTGGCAGAGGCTCTTCTGGTGAACCAGATGTGTTCCCGCACTCCTACATTCCTGCTGGGTGACTTTGGGTTAATCACAGTTCTCTCCGAACTCTCTCAGCCCCGTCTACCTTACAAGGTGTCTGTTGTGAGGAGAGGAAGGGAAAGGAGTTTGTAAGCCACCTTGAGTCTCCTTACAGAAAAGAAAGGTGGGATATAAATCCAAACTCTTCTTCATCATCATCCTGGTGAGGCCAATGAGAACCCCAGAATTGGCAAAAGCATAAAAAGACATACTCGGTGCTGTATATGAGGGCCACTCTTCCCCATTTTAGTCTTGGGGTAGTTGTGTGCAGTGGCGTAGTGCCAATGGGGCAGGAGGGCAAGATACCTCAGGGGCGTGCTGCAGAGGGGCGTGGCCAGGGCGTTCCGGGACGGAGGCAGGGGTAGGTGGCACCATGGCAGGGGCACGTGGCATGTACAGTTCCTCCTTGCTCCGCCCCTGGCTGTGTGAGATGGGTTTCCAACCTCCAAGTGGGAATACTTTAGAACCAAACTCATTGCTTTCCCCAACAGACATCAAGGTAGATGGGGCTGGGGGAGTTTGAAGAGATCACCCAGCAGGCTTCATAGGGAGGAGCAGGGCAACAAATCCAGTCCACCAGATAAAAGTGCGCAGATAATGGAGAGGTGAATTGAACCCAGTGCTCCCAGTCAACCATTCTTAACCACTACACCACACTGGTTTTCAGTGACCAGTGTGTGAATGGCTTCCTTAGCATTTTCTGCTCTTCCCCAACGCACCCAGGAGCAGTTCGGCCTGCTCTTTGGCCAGCAGTTCAGGGGAATCGGTGGGGCTTCTTTTTTAAAAAAATATTTAACAGGTCAGGTCCATCTCAGAAGTGATGATGATGAAGAAGAAGAAGAAGAAGAAGAAGAAGAAGAAGAGGAGGAGGAAGAGGAAGAGGAGGAGGAGGTGGTGGTGGTGGTGGTGGAGGAGGAGGAGGAGGAGTTTGGATTTATACCCCACCTTTCTCTCTTGCAGGAAGAATCAAGGCAGTTTACAAGCTCCTTTCCCTTCCTCTCCCCACAACAGACACCCTGTGAGGTGGGTGGGGCTGAGAGAGTTCTGAAGAACTGTGACTAGCCCAATGTCACCCAGCAGGAATGCAGGAGTGCGGAAACACATCTGGTTCACCAGATAAGCCTCTGCCACTCAGGTGGAGGAGTGGGGAATCAAACCCAGTTCTACAGATTAGAATCCACCCGCTCTTAACCACTACACCACGCTGACTCTGAATATAGCATTGAAATGAACTCCCCAGTAAGGTGGCCAATAACCTCTTCAAATTGCAGAAGCAATCAGGATGTGTGAGGAGGGGGGCAGGAGAGAGGCTCTCCTGTGTAAACAAAGAAATGTGAGGAAACTCCTCGGTGGAGCAAAGAGCCCTGAGGTAAGTACGGCGTGCATAAATGGTCTCAGATTGGCAGTAACTCTACAGGATCTCAGGCACAGCTCTTTCCTATCTTTTCCTTTTAACTGGAGATGCCAGGGATTGAACCTAGGACCTTCTGAATGCGAAGCAGAGGTTCTTCCGCTGAGCCACAACCCCTCCCCACAAATTGGGAGGCCACTGAAGTTGCTTGACTTTGGCCTTTTTTGCACATACGGTTTGTTCTAGATTTAATATGTGAGGTTGTCACTGTTTCTGGCTTTTTTTTCGCACACGCTTGAGCCGTAATGTGTGCCGACCCCCAATCTGTACCTCATTTCAGCCTTTGTCCCACATTTTTCCTGTCGCTCGATAATTGTGCAACTTTCTTGGATAAAACGGATTCCCCCCCCACAATCTGGTGCTTAGGTGCAAAACACAACTGGAGCAAGCGGCTGCGAGGGGTCACGCCCACCGTGTGATGCGATTTTCTGCAACCAATCAGGATGTGATTGAGCTTGCCAATTGGACCCTGGACGGCACAACAGCCAACCGGGATCGTCGTTTGCACCGCATTCCAGGGTGATGCAAAAAAACAGGAGTTGCGAAAAAAAACCAGAAGATCCGTGATAACCTGGTGATGTGTGAATGCTATCGAGCGACAAAACAGCAACAAAAAGGTCAGGATGTCGATGCGGATTGCTTTAATTCTAGAACAAACCGTGTGTGCGAAAAAGATCCCTTAATCCGGGAGCCGGCAGCGGTTTGTCTCCACTAACTCTCTCCCTCTTGATTTTTGCTGTTTCCTTTTGAACAGCGAATTGCCGCTCAAACGGCCATTGATTGAACAGACGAGGCTTCGCGTGACTCAAAGTTCATCCTCCTCCTTTGCGGGTGAAATAAGGAAACTCTCTTTCCTCCACGGTGTTGATTTCCCAGCGCAACCTCCATAGCCAAATGACGGTATGATACAAAAGCTGGGTTTACTTCTCGACACGGTCAGATTGTTGTGTTTAACTTGCTACACGGAGAGAATCTCAATTTCCCTCCCTTTGGGACCAAAGAGATCTCTCATCGATTAGGTCTTCTCCGCCGGCCCCCCTCTGATCCAACTTTTACAGGCTTTTATTGAGATAAAAATGCCTGATTAAACTTTTAAAGGAGTTAAGGTTTCACTTGAGCGCCTGGTGATTAATTGCCCTTAAAGATGTTTGTATAACCCTAGTAAAGGAAGGAGTGCCAAAGGGCCTCCCGGCTTCACTCCGGCGAAGAGTAAATGGATACCTTCCCACATTATTTCTAGGCCCTTTACGACCAATCGGTTATCCCGAGATGCCGACCTCTGAACTTGCTTTAATCTCTGGTTTCTGCGTACATCAAAGGTGTGAGTCTGTGAGCTGGCTGGAGCAGGTTCTTCGGAGAGGCAGCATGGGATATTTTTCTAAGTCAGTACATTAATAAAAAGATATAGGGAGCTGAGGATGCCAACCTCCAGGTGGGGGGTGGGGACTCCCCAAAATTAAAGCTCCTCCCCAGACTACAGAGATCATTTCCAGTGGGGAAAATGGGTGCCCTGGATTTAAGAGTTGGATTTATATCCCCCCTGTAAGGAGACGCAAAGGTGCTTACAATCCCTTCCTCCCTCACGACAAACACCCTGTGAGGTGGGTGGGGCTGAGAGAATTCTGAAGAAGAAGAGGAGGAGTTTGGATTTATATCCCCCCCTTTCGCTTATGTAAGGAGACTCAAAGGGGCTTACAATTTCCTTTCCCTCCCCCCCCCCCACAACAAACACCCTGTGAGGTGGGTGGGGCTGAGAAAATTCTGAAGAACTGTGACTCACCCGAGGTCAGCCAGCTGGCGTGTGTTGGAGTGCACAAGCTAATCTAGTTCACCAGATAAGGCTCCACAGCTCAAGTGGCAGACAGGGAATCAAACCCAGTTCTCCAGATTAGAGTGCACCTGCTCTTAACCATTACAGCAGTGGCGTAGGAGGTTAAGAGCTCATGTATCTAATCTGGAGGAACCGGGTTTGATTCCCAGCTCTGCTGCCAGAGCTGTGGAGGCTTCTCTGGGGAATTCAGATTAGCCTGTGCACTCCCACACACGCCAGCTGGGTGACCTGGGGCTAGTCACAGCTTCTCGGAGCTCTCCCAGCCCCACCCACCTCACAGGGTGTTTGTTGTGAGGGGGGAAGGGCAAGGAGATTGTCAGCCCCTTTGAGTCTCCTGCAGGAGAGAAAGGGGAGGATATAAATCCAAACTCTTATCTTCTTCTTCTACACCACGTTGGCTCTCTTTGGAGCATGGACTGTAGGGTTTGGCTCCACTGAAGGCCCTGTTCTTCGCAGGCTCCATCACCAAATCTTCAGGACTTTCCCGATGCTGGATGTGGCAACCCAACCCCCCATCTTTCAGTAGGGAGGACCTGGCAAGCTGATCTTGAGAAGAAGAAGGTTGTTTTAAAACAGAGGCTTGTTTCAAATAAAAGTTAAGGAAGCCCTCTCAATTGTGGGGAGGGCGGAAGTAGAGCGCGGGAGGTCAGGTGGAGCCAAAAACAGACCCTACTTGTATTATTTCTCGGATAATTGCATAATTGAATAAATAAATATTAAAAAAGGAAAAGAAAAGCCCCCTCTGTTACTATTATATCGATATATTGATATAAATCAGTGGTGGCGAACCTATGGCACGGGTGCCAGAGGTGGCACTCAGAGCCCTCTCTGTGGGCACGCGCAGAGTGCCCCCCCACCCCCACATACACATCTAGGCTGGCCCAGGCCGCTGGGCTCGATTATTAGCATTAAACCTAAAACCTAGTTTTGGGGAAGCAGTGTAGGTAACCCTGTTAAGCTCTGTTAAACCCCACTGAGTTTCATGCAAAGAACCAAATAGTGATCCTTTACCTGGGAGTAAGCTAAGTTACTGGCAATGGGGCTTGCTTCTGAGTAAACCTTCCTAGGGTAGTGATTCACCCACTGGAAGAGTTGCACAGTTGCTTCAAAGCAAAGCCACCGACTACCACCAAGCTTACTCCTGAGTAACACACGCCTCGGAGCCAACCATTTTTTCTAAACTAAAACTTCAGTATTCAGGTTAAATACCCGTGATGGCACTTTGCAATAAATAAGTGGGTTTTGGGTTGCAATTTGGGCACTCGGTCTCGAAAAGGTTCGCCATCACTGATATATATCAATATCAGCATTTAGAGAAGCAGGAAGGAGCAGGCAAAATGGATGGGGCACGAGGGGGAAGGCATGGGAGACAGTTTGAGGGAGTCAGAAGGCTAGGTAGGCTGGCTTTGGGTGGCGGGAAGATGCCTGGGGCAAAGCTGTGCTCACTGGCAAACTGCCCTCTCTGGCAGTGAAGCACATTAAAAGTTGTGCTAGAAGCAGTCTCAGTTGCCACAGAAAGAATGGAAAGTTAAAGCGGGGCTTGAGGAAATATGTCCATACAAGAAAGCTCGCTGTGATGGACATTCACCCCCATTTTGTGCCAGCCACCTTGTGCGTAATGGGCCATGCTGTGTCGTCAGCGTTCCAAAGGGTCCCGCACACTCAAAAAAGGTTGGCGACCTTTGATGGACACTGTCTTTTAAAACAGGAAGGGGGAGCAAAATGGGTAAGACACCAAGAAATTACTGAGCAACAGCCTGCTTATCCTTTGGTTCTGAGAAGGGGAGCGTGGCTCTAATGATAATCTGCCTTTTCCTGTCCACCCACTTCCTGTCCATCTCCTCTTCCTAATAGGACTTGGAAAACACTATTCCCCTTCTTCCTCCCATGGCTGATCAAAGTGGCGTAGGAGGTTAAGAGCTTGTGTATCTAATCTGGAGGAACAGGGTTTGATTCCCAGCTCTGCCGCCTGAGCTGTGGAGGCTTATCTGGGGAATTCAGATTAGTCTGTACACACACCAGCTGGGTGACCTTGGGCTAGTCACAGCTTCTCGGAGCGCTCTCAGCCCCACCTACCTCACAGGGTGTTTGTTGTGAAGGGGGAAGGGCAAGGAAATTGTAAGCCCCTTTGAGTCTCCTACAGGAGAGAAAGGGGGGGTGGAATATAAATCCAAACTCTTCTCTTCTCTTCTTCTCTTGCTGCCTGGAAGGGAGCATCTCTGTTCAGTGCCCCGACCTCAAACACATAACTTGGCTTAGATTGTCAATTGCCTTCCTCGGTTACTTAGTGGTTTCACATATACTTGAATAATGCACTTTCAATCCATCTTTCAATGCACTTTAAAGATCTTTTGCAAGTGGATTTCACACAGTGGGTGCTTTCCCACATGCTGAATTGGGCACTTTCAAGGAACTTTAACAGCACTTGCAAGCGGGTTTTGCCATTTCACGCAGTAAAATTCAGAGGAAAGTGCATTATTCAGCATGTGGGAAAGTGCCCGGTGAAATCCAGCAGTGAAGTGCACTGAAAGTGAATTGGAAGTACATTATTTAAGATGCTCAAATTCCTTCTGAGGGAAGCCTCACACGCAGAGGTGGGATCCAGCAGGTTCTCACAGGTTCCCAAGAGTAGGTTGCTAATTATTTGTGTGTGCTGAGAGGGGGTTACTAATGGGTGATTTTGCCACGTGATTTTTGCCTTAGTTAGGCCCCTCCTCTCAGCAGTAGCGCGCAGAACTTGAAGCAGTCTAGCAGGAGGTGCACTGGCGTGCGTGGCAGCCTGTGCCTGCGTGCATTCGTTTCCCGCCCAAGGACCGGCGCAGTGGCTGCGTCCTTGCCACAGCCCCGTCCAGGAATGCCCCGCCCCCAGAATGCTTGGCCACGCTCCTGTCGTGCCCCTCCCAGCCCCATTGGTGCTACGCCATAGTTTGAATCCCACCACCATGGGAACCTGTTACTAACATTTTTGGATCCCACCACTGCGTCACACGTCTGGGGATATTTCAACAGGCGGCGATGGATCGTTTGCCTACGGACATACTTGCCTACGGTCAAGGGGAGCGGGTTGCAAATGTTTCAGAAACGTTTTAGATTATTTGTGCGGAAAGGGACTGAGAGTTTCAGCAGTGGGTCAAATAGGAGCTTCCTAGATCAGGGCATTTCAAATTGGGAGATTAGAGCCTGAGGAACATTTACGGTCCTCTTTATGAAGTCCTGCTTTTCATTACCGCAGAAAAGATTTGCTGCGGGCTAGAAAAGGAAAAGGGAAGGGAAGGAAAACAGTCTCATCAGCAGTGTGCATTTCTTTGGAATAAAGCAGAGGTTGTCCAGAAACCGTTCAACCATTCAGAGGAGAAAGAAAGAAGGCAGCTGTCCTGACCAGAGAGGATCCGTGTTTATCCCACTGTGATTCTCCTTCTCGTCTCATGGCCCGTTAGGTAGAGCGTGCGGCGCTTTGGCAGCTGTGTCCGTTCCGATGGCTGTCACATCTGATAATGCTGAAGGCCGGTGGTTGCCATGGTAATTAGAGGCGAGTCTTGTGGGGGGGGGGGGGACACACAGCAGCATCACGGTTTCACAAAGTGGCAAGGTTTGCTTCCTGAGAAAGGAGAAGGTGGTGGGGTTGCCAACTCCAGGCTGGAGAATTCCTGGAGATTTGGGTTTGAAACTTGAAGAAGTTGGAGTTTGGAGCGGAGAGGGATCTCTGTGGGGTATTAGTCTATACAGTCCACCCGAGAAGTAGAAGATAATGATGAAGAAGGAGAAGGAGAAGGAGAAGAAGAAGGAGGAGGAGGAGAAGAAGGAGAAGAAGAAGGAGAAGGAGGAGGAGGGGGAGGGGGAGGAGGAGAAGAAGGAGGAGGAGAAGATGAATAAGAAGAAGGAGGAGGAGGAGGGGGAGGAGGAGAAGAAGGAGGAGGAGAAGATGAATAAGAAGAAGGAGGAGGAGGAGGAGGAGGAGGAGGAGGAGGAGGAGGAGGAGGAGGAGGAGGAGAAGAAGAAGAAGAAGAAGAAGAAGAAGAAGAAGAAGAAGAAGAAGAAGAAGAAGAAGAAGAAGAAGAAGAAGAAGAAGAAGAAGAAGAAGCAGCAGCAGCAGCAGCAGCAGCAGCTCACTGGCTGGCTGGCTGGCTGGCTGGCTAGTTGGTGTGGGTTTTCTGGACTGTGTGACCATGCGTTAGGAACAAGATCTACCAGACCACGGCCACACAGTCCGGAAAGCCCACAACAACCAGTTGAATCCGGCTGTGAAAGCCTTCGACAATACTTGATCCTAATGTTTCACCTGCATCTGTGGCTGGCATCTTCAGAGGTGTATCACAGAGAGAAGTCTGTTACACACTGTGTCCAGTGAATTCAAAGAAAAGTTTGGAATTATATCCCACTGTTCCCTCCTGTAAGGAGACTCAAGGTGGCTTACAAGTTCCTTTTCCTTCCTCTCCCCTCAACAGGCACCTTGTGAGGCAGAGAGTTCTGCGAGAACTGTGATCAGCCCAAGGTCACTCAGCAGGAATGTAAGAGCGTGGAAACACATCTGGTTCACCAGATAAGCCTCCGCCACTCAGGTGGAGGAGTGGGGAATCAAACCGGGTTCTCCCGATTAGAATCCACCTGCTCTTAACCACTTCACCACCCTGGAATCCTGTTCCTAAGACACTGCTTGCTCTGAGTCCCAGAGCTGGAGAAGTACCCTTGAGGTTTCCGGTTCCCGGTTGGGAATTTCTGGGAGATTTGTGGGTGCCGCTTGGGAAGGTTGGGGTTTTTGCAGGAGTCTAGCAAAGCACAATGTCACCGAGTTCGCCCTCCAGAGCAGCCATTTCCTCGCTGATCTCTGCCATCAGCTTTCATTCCAGATTTCCAGGCCTCCCCTGGAGGTTGGCAGTCCTAGGCGTTGTCCTCCAAGTCTGGAGTACGCTGTGGTCTGCCCTTGGCAGGCCACTGCAGGAAACAGGTCGAAGAGCTGACAGCTTTCCTGATTTTGCCTCCGGCAGGAACAGAAACCTTCCAAACAGGTGGGGAACGTGTTCGCACTGACATGCCAACTCCACTGATGCACGGAACCTCCACGGGAGGCTGGCGGATTTGGGTTTTTCCCCCCCTTTTTGTTTGCTTTTCAGAAACGCCTTCAACCTTGTCTTGGGTAAATAACAGATAGGTTCTTACCGGGGCTGCGGCTTTTAAACAAAGAGAGGAAGAGGCGTTCTTCTCTCCCGCCTCGGTCTCTGCAGCATCTGCCTCCGTAGTACCCCCGACCTTCCGGGAGTTCAGTTAAAAATCTCGAGCCCCTGCTGATGCTTGTGCCAAAACAAACAAGATACCTCTCTGGGATGGTCACCCTGGCGCATCAGCAAAAAATGAGCGGCTGTCATCGGCCCGGCGGCCTTTTGGAAAGCAAGTGGGGGGCTGATTTCATCTTCGGGGTTATGCCCAACGGCGACATTCTTCTTTTGATAATCAGGAGAATATCCCGCCTCAGGTGTCCGTGAGTGACGGGACGCCTGTAGAAGAAGAAGAAGAAGAAGAAGAGTTTGGATTTATATCCCCCCTTTCTCTCCTGCAGGAGACTCAAAGGGGCTGACAATCTCCTTGCCCTTCCCCCCTCACAACAAACACCCTGTGAGGTAGGTGGGGCTGAGAGAGCTCCGAGAAGCTGTGACTAGCCCAAGGTCACCCAGCTGGCGTGTGTGGGAGTGTACAGGCTAATCTGAATTCCCCAGAGAAGCCTCCACAGCTCAGGCGGCAGAGCGGAGAATCAAACCTGGTTCCTCCAGATTAGATACACGAGCTCTTAATCTCCTACGCCAATGCTGCTCCCTGCCAAATATTTTTAAGGAATTCAGTGGAGCCGGGTGGGACTTTTGCTCCTCAAGGTTTCTGATTCTGCATCGATTTGGACAGCTGTGCAGATTTTTTTTTAAAAAAAAACAACAACACACTGCTTTGGCAGCAGCTGCCCTCACAAACACCCTTTCCGCACAATTCCTTTAAAATGTTTTGAAGCAGGGAATGAAACGTTTCCGCCGTGGAGTTCCGCATTGTTTTTACTCCCAATCGTTCCATTTCCAGTCTCAAGACGTTTTAAACAGATCCCCTTTTAAGACGATTCTTGGATTGAAACGTTTTGAAAACTTCGTCAGTTGCTGTGTGATCTGTTGGCTGCCTCGCCCCCGTTTCTCCGCTTCTCTGAACTTCCTCTTTGGCGCCATTTTCTGAGCTCGCTCAGTTCTCCTTCCCCTGTTTACTTGCAGCATTTCTCTGTTTGTTCTTTTATTTGGAGGGGGCCATCTTCAAAGCATCAAGTGTGCAAAGAGTATAAAATCCAACCTGAGGCTGTGAACCACTGAAGCGTCGATTCGGCACAGAACTTAAAAGTGTGTGTGTGGGGGGTGCGTGTGTGACATAATGGCAGCTAGGAACCATTTCCGGGGGTGAATGCGGACAAAAGGAAGGGATGCAAAACATTTTACAAACGTTTTAGGAGATTTGTGCAGCAAAGAATCCAAGTTACTGAAGTTAAACTGTGGCAATCATTGGCCCCTTCCGCACACGCAAAATAATGCGTTTTCAAACCACTTTCACAACTGTTTGCAAGTGGATTTTGCTATTCCGCACAGCTTCAAAGAGCACTGAAAGCAGTTTGAAAGTGCATTATTCTGCATGTGCGGAAGGAGCCATTCTGTGCTTGATTCTGCTTCCTGCAGCAGCCATTTTGTGGGTCCATTGTGTGTCTGCCCCTCCCCCCAATGCCCGTAGGCACAAAAAGTGTGGGGACTCCTGTCCTATATAGATAAAGAGCAGTCTGTTGGTCTCCCTGGGGCAGTGGCGTAGCACCAAAGGGACAGGGGGTGGGGTGCATGACGCACCAGGTGTGCATCGGTGTGGGGGTGGCGTGGCAGGGGTGTTCCAGGGGCAGGGCAGGGGTGTGGCGGGAGCGCAGGGTGCACGCGTGCCCCAGGCGCTGTTCACCCTCACTCCAGCCCTGCGCTGGAGTTTGCTGTCTCTTGGTGATGGTGGAGCACTTAAGCACACTGGCCTTAGGAGTGAAGGTAATACACCCTCCCACCTGTAGGGGGCAGCCATTTCCACCTCTCCTATAAAGGAAGTCTCTAATGGTCCATACTGAGTTCTCTTATAGATTAATGGGGTTTTAACTAGGATGATTGATGAGGTCAGCCAGAGGTGGGATCCAGCCAGTTTTCACTTCTAGAGAAGTGGTTACTAATTTTTTCTGAGGGTTGAGAAGGGGTTACTAAAGCAACCTCCCTGCCCAATAGGGACTGGAGGTGCGTGTGTGCGGAGGCCCCACTGTTTGAATCCCACCACCATCGGAACCTGTTATTAAAATTTTTGGATCCCACCACTGAGGTCAGCCCAGAAAGTGATCGATGGGCCCTTGATCTGGCTTAGCAGTCCACACCGAGATACCAAGTTGGCTATCAAGAATGGAGGCATTACAAATTTAAAGACAGAAATGAGGGAGGGAATTGGTCAAGATACCAAGACATACTAGTTTTAACACAAGGGAGAATAACACTAAAACCAAGAAATCAAATAATATTTAAGAGTCAACCATGCCATTGGTACCCATATTTACAATGACAGGTTATGTTAAGCGATGGAACCCCACTTAATTTTGAAAGGAGAATTAAACAAGTGCTGGAGTTTACCCGCGACTCTTGGACTCTGCAAAATTCGAGCTGGATTGCCCCAATATATTTATTTATTTTAATCCTTCAGAAAAGCCCTGCCTTTGCTTTTCAGCGGCCAGCGTAGCTGTCGGGACGGGATCCAATATGTCTGGCAAGCCGAGAGCGTGGGTCCCCTGCCAAGCACTTCAGCTCAGGGGTTATTAAACATTAACAGCTCCGGCTGCAGAAAGAAAAGCAGAAACAAGCGGTATTGGGTGTGGGAGCGCGGGGGGGGGGAATTAAATGGGAGTTTCCTTCGAATGACAAATTAAAATGATCTTTGGACATGACTGATACAAATGAAAAGACGGTTGAATTGATCGGCATCCCCAGATCCCCTTGAACACGCCGAGATGGAAGCGCCTGCCGTGCTCTGGCACTGGGCCCGGCTCAGGATGAAGGTTAAACAACTATCGCTATTAATTCCCTCTTCTGGAGGTGTGCGCAGAGGAATGGGTGCCAGATCCGGCATCGGGTGAGCAATCCGCCTCTGCACAAGGCCTCGCAAGCAACCCTGCATTCTCCAACCTTTGATTGGCAGCAAGGAGCAGTGAGCAGGGCCTGCATTGTCAGCGTGGCCAGAGGTGGGATTCAGCGGGTTCTCGCAGGTTCCCGAGAGTAAGTTACTAATTATTTGTGTGTGCCGAGAGGGGGTTACTAATTGGTGATTTTGCCACGTGATTTTTGCCTTAGTTACGCCCCTCCTCTCAGCAGTAGCACGCAGAACTTGAAGCAGTCTAGCAGGAGGTGCACCAGGGTGCGTGGCAGCCTGCGCCTGCGTGCATTCGTTTCCTGCCCAAGGACCGGTGCATCCTTGCCACAGCCCTGCCCAGGAATGCCCCGCCCCCGTCATGCCCGGCCACGCCCCCGTCATGCCCCACCCAGCCCCATTGGCGCTACGCCACAGTTTGAATCCCACCACCATGGGAACCTGTTACTAAAATTTTTGGATCCCACTACTGAGCGAGGCACAATGCAAAGCCATTCTAGTCCAAGTCCCCTGAAATAAGTGGGGGAACTCTGCATGTTGGTGCTGTACGAGCGGTTGTCGTTGGCCTGGCAGCCCTTTGGAAAGCAAGTAGGGGCTGATTTCTTCTTTGGAGTTATGTCCAACGACGACAGGCTCCTTTTGATAATCAGAAGAATATCCCACAACAGTGCCCAGGAGTGATGAGACGCCTGTGGACATCTTTTCTGGCCCCCGCCAAATGCATCTATTTTGATTCCCCCCCTCCCTGCAGTAAAACTCTCCCTAATGATCCTTATCTAATTTATTACTTCTTCAAAGAATGCATAAATAACCTGGAGAATCCTCTGCCACAAGGAGACATACTGGATACTGTCTAAAAACACCAAGGATAGTCACATAGGATAAGCTATTAGGAGTGGCTACTGTTCTTGATAGTGAAATGGAACCTCCAGTCTGAAGGACAGTATACCCCTGAAAATCAAATGCTGGGCAAGGCCATTGTGATCATGGGAGAGGCCGTTGGAAAGGCAATAGATCCTCGGAAAATGGTAAGATTTGAAGGCAGCAGAAGGAATAACAGTTATGGCAAGGTGACCAGACGTCCCGCTTTTGGCGGGACAGTCCCGCCTTAAACCAATTTGTCCCGCATCCCATGGGGTTTTTTTTACTGTCCCAATTTTTGGAAGGCTGCCGCACTGCCTTCTGGGGCGCTCCCGGTTCCCGCCCTGTCATAGGGCGGGAAACCTGGGAGCGCCCAAAAAGGCAGTGCGCTCCTGCGGCCATGCGCGCACGCGCGCACCCACCCACCCTGGTCCCGGTTTAAAAAGGTGACAATCTGGTCACCTTAAGTTATGGACTGGTCCTGTCCATCTGTCAGGACCCCCCCCCCCTTCCACTCTGGGGCAGACCAGGCCCTGTCTTGGTGGACGAGGCATTACACTTTTGCATTTCTGCTGTGTAGCAGGAGACTGACCATCCCTTCCCTTTCACGGGGGAGCACATTCCAGCGGCCTGGTTCTCATGCCCTACAGGCATTCTCCGGAGATTTCCGCACCGTGACAAATATCAGCATTGCAAGTGGGAAAGAGAACCCTGCGGTGCAGCCTGGTCGCTTCCCATCCATTTTTCATGGCGCCATGGGAACACGGGGATGTGCATCCCTTGTGCAATCTTTGCAGAAATCACTTAGCAACAAACAAGGGATGGACCCTGCCGGACACTCCATCTCTGTGCTGGTAGAGAGTCCCGGACAGTTCGTTTCGCTTCTGTTGTCTCTGCTGGAAAACTGTGAAGGGAGGGCGTTGCTAGCAGGAATTGGGGCCCATGGGAAACACAAGACTATCAGGACATCTGCCCGGTGTCCCTCCCCATGGCCCACTTGAGCCGGGGGGCAGCAGCAGGTCCACTGCTGATAAAGGTTGAGCTGAGGGGCACAGCGGCAGCTGGCCTCCCCCTTGCTCAAGCTCCATTGGCACCGGCCCTGCTGCCTTGTCTTCAGCCTCTTGTGGGGCTGGGGCAAGGGGCGCCCAGTGGGCCTGCGGAAGGCTTCAGTCTGTGGGGGGCCTTTTTGTGCCCCCCACGTGACCAGATAGGTGGAACCCGGGGACGTGGGTTACCCCCATGTCCCTCTGGCAGGTACACCTCCCATATCTTGGAGCAGCTGTGGCGTAGGAGGTTAAGAGCTCATGTATCTAATCTGGAGGAACTGGGTTTGATTCCCAGCTCTGCCGCCTGAGCTGTGAAGGCTTCTCTGGGGAATTCAGATTAGCCTGTACACTCCCACACACGCCAGCTGGGTGACCTGGGGCTAGTCACAGCTTCTCGGAGCTCTCTCAGCCCCACCTACCTCACAGGGTGTTTGTTGTGAGGGGGGAAGGGCAAGGAGATTGTAAGCCCCTTTGAATCTCCTGCAGGAGAGAAGGGGGGGATATAAATCCAAACTCTTCTTCTACACCCCTGGGGTAGAGGCTGGGAAAGGTGTAGTTTGGGGAGGATGTGATACATATAGTCCATCTTCCGATGCAACCATTTTCTGCAGGGAACTTATCTCTGTAGCCAGGAGACAGGTTGTAATTCAGGGGAGATCTCCAGGCCCCGCCTGGATGTTGGCAACCCCAGCCTTATACTGGTTAGTTGGGATTAATATGGCATTCACATTGCGGCCCTCCTCTAGATCAACCCGGCCTGGCTGTTGAGGATTTGAGCAGTTTTACTGAATGCAGGTTTGGAAGATGCAGGCGTTAGTTTTTGTAGCACTGGGCCACGTTGGTACGGTGTTTAGCACAAGGAGGTCAAAATCCAGCGGGAAGCGAGATTTTGTGTAATTGTTGCCACATAAGATCAACATGCCGCCTCCTTCTCAGCAGTCGCAGGGCAGTTCTGTGCTTCTCGGGGAAACAGGTGATGGAGTAAAGTGGAAAGGCTGTTTCGGAAGCATAACTTTAGGTCTGCCAAGGTGGAGAAAAAAGAATCCGACCCAGAAATTGGGTTAGATCTGTAGTCTGCAGGAAGAGACTGCAGCCCTATTTCCAAAGGGAATTTAAGTACTCTCGTTCCATTCCCTGGATGTGTTCAGACTGTTGCCATCAGCCAGAGTTGCCATTTTCCTGGGGAGAGCAGGGCATAAAATAATGTATGAAAAAGAACTTTGGCCAACCACATGACATCTCCCCTCTCTAGGAACCGGCCCAAACTCTATGGTAAAAGGCTGTGACTGATGGCCCCTGTAGCGTTCCCTGTGCCCACCTGTGCCATGATGTGATTTTTCCCTTCAGTAGGGTTGCCACCTCTGGGTTTGAAAATACCTCGAGATTTTGGGGGTGGGGCCTGAGGAGGGCATGGCTTGGGGAGGGGAGGGACTTCATTGGGGTATAATGTAAGGTGACCAGACGTCCCGCTTTTGGCGGGACAGTCCTGCCTTACACCAATCTGTCCCGTGTCCCGTGGGGTTTTGTACCTGTCCCGATTTTGCCTTATGGGGTGCTCTTGGAAACAGGGTAGCACCCCAGAAGGAAGTGCGGCAGCCTCCCGCGCACGCGGCCGCAGGAGCGCACTGTGACAGGGCGGGAATCCGGGGAGCGTCCCAAAAGGCAGTGTGCTCCTGCAGCCGCGTGCGTGCACCCACCCACCATCCCGGTTTTAAAAGGTGACAGTCTCGTCACCTTAGTACAATGCCATAGAGCCCGTCTTCAAAAATGGCCACTTCCTTTAGATGAATTATAATCCCAGGAGATCTCCAGTTACCACCTGGAGGTTGGTTACCCTAAGAAGCAGCTTTGTAGAATCCGAACCGCTGGTTGCTGCAGCCCCAAGGAAAGGCAACCCTCACCCCAGACGCTGTGACCCTGGACTGTCCGGGCCCGTGTTCCGTCTCTGCCCTCCTCCATCCCCCCCCCCTTACGCCCAGCCCTTCTCCAGTTCATCGTAACCAAGGGAGGACTGGTTTGAAAGGGGAAGGAGGATTTGCCCGCCTGGCAGCGAGGAGAGGCCCGTGTCCTCCCACGGAGCTTTTCAAAGGCTGGCGCTCCATACGGGGATGTGCCCGCCAAAGCAAGCGAGGCCCGTCTGGCATGCAGGTGCTGTGCCGCTTCCTCATTCACACACCAGATTTCCCGTCTCCTCCTCTCCTCCCCGAAGCATGCGCCTCGCTGTGCTTTTCAGAGGCGGCTTCGGCTGTCCTAATTATTTCTGTCCCCCGCTGCTTTCGCTGAATCACCCTCCTTGGCCTACCTTGGGTGCCCCGAAGCAGAGTCTCAAGGAAGCCGCCTAATTCTACCCCCCCCCCCCGCTTGTCATTTCAGAGGGGGAAAAGATTGTTTCTAAGGGCCATCTTCATTAAACCCAACCGGCCCTCAAAGGGGGGGGGGCATAAGGTATTTGCATAAGTTCTAAAACCTTCCTACCCTTCCATTTCACCCTACAAAAGAAAACTCCCCTCTCCTTGCTGGGGTACAGAATCCCGGAGTGCAGAGAGGCGGAAAAATTAGACTCTTATCATGACGAAGGCCACAATGCCGGAGTACTCTTTGGAGTTATGCCGATCTGATTCCCTAGGCCCGTGGTGGCGAACCTTTGGGACTCCAGATGTTATGGACTACAATTCCCATCAGCCCCTACTAGCATGGTCAATTGGCCATGCTGGCAGGGGCTGATGGGATTTGTAGTCCATGAACATCTGGAGGGCCAAAGGTTCGCCACCACTGCCCCTAGGCTGCTAATAAAAGGATTTCAAGGGGGGCAGGAAGAATATGGCATGACCCAACAGAAGTTAGTTTATGGCAGAAGCTATAATCTCCGTGTAGACTGACAGCGCAAATCCCGTGCAAAGTTACTTCAGTCAAAGCCCATTGAAATGAATGGGCTTTGACTGGAATCGGTCTCCTTAAGGTCACCTGTGACCAACTTGGGGCCTCTGATGTTGAGGATCAAAGATTAGCGTATCTGCCAGAGGGACATGGGGGGGGTCAGTTGACTTCAGGCACCCCACATCGGATCACGTGGGTGGGGGGCACCCAGTGGGTCACCCCATGGCCTAACCCAGGGGTCTGCAACCTGCGGCTCTCCAGATGTTCTAAAACCTTCCTACCCTTAGCCATGCTGGCAGGGGGCTGGTGGGAATTGTAGTCCATGAACATCTGGAGAGCCGCAGGTTGCAGACCTCTAAACCCACCAGGCTGCTCCTTCAGCCAGCGAAGAAGAAGAAGAAGAAGAAGAAGAAGAAGAAGAAGAAGAAGAAGAAGAAGAAGAAGAAGAAGAAGAAGAAGAAGAAGAAGAAGAAGAAGAAGAAGAAGAAGAAGAAGAAGAAGAAGAGGTGGATTTATATCCCCCCTTTCTCTCCTGCAGGAGACTCAAAGGGGCTGACAATCTCCTTGCCCTTCCCCCCTCACAACAAACACCCTGTGAGGTAGGTGGGGCTGAGAGAGCTCCGAGAAGCTGTGACTAGCCCAAGGTCACCCAGCTGGCGTGTGTGGGAGTGCACAGGCTAAACTGAATTCCCCAGATAAGCCTCCACAGCTCAGGCGGCAGAGCTGGGAATCAAACCCGGTTCCTCCAGATTAGAATGCACCTGCTCTTAACCTCCTACGCCACTGCTGCTCCTTGGTTGAGAGACCATGAAGGAAGTCCTGGGTTGTTATGCGGAGGCAGGCAATGGCAAAGAGCCTCTGAACATCTGTTGCCTTGAAAAACTTACAGGACCCCCGTAAATCTGCTGTGATTTGACGAAACGTCCTACCACTAACTTATGGTCTGCTGGCTGACAAACAACGCAGCGGCACACATGTAATGACTATTTCTCCTACCCGTTCCAAAAAGAGCCACAAAGGGAAATAATGTTGGGTTCTGGTTGTGGTGGATTTTTCGAACTGTGTAGCGATAGTCTAGTAGATCTTATTCCCTAACATTTTGCCTGCATCACCAGCTGGCATCTTCAGTGTATACAGAGAGAAGTCTGTTGCACACTGTGTCCAGACTTCTCTTATAACAGACTTCGCTCTGTGATACACCTCTGAAGGTGCCGGCCACAGATGCAGGCAAAACGTTAGGAACAAGATCTACCAGATCATGGCCACACAGCCTGGAAAACCCACCCCAACCAGTTGAATCTGGCCATGAAAGCCTTCGACAATACAATGTTGGGTTCCTTTGATTAGCCTCCTTTTGACGCCAGGAGCCATTATTCCAGTCAATCCCCACTTTCACGGCAGACCCAGAGGTGGGATCCAGCAGGTTCTCACCAGTTCCCGAGAGTGGGTTACTAATTATTGGTGTGTGCCGAGAGGGGGTTACTAATCAGGTCTGCTTTTCTGTTCGAAATTCCATTAGGTCCAAAAATCATAAAGTCGTGTTGTTTCCTATGTGGCTGGTTAGCAAAGGTAGAAAACGGGCTAATTCTCCCTGTTGGGCTGTTTTAAAAACATGTTTTAGAAATATGGTAAAGTTCCTTGTTTCAAGGAAAGTATCCTCCTTTTGATTTCTAGAAACAAAATTAAGTATTTGAAAGTATTATTTGACAGGCAGTCAATTTTCTGTTGGCAGTAGACAATAGGACTTGCTATACTGAGTTTAAATTATGGACAGAAAGACACCAGCTGGAAATTAGGAACTTTTTTTTACAGTAAGAGTTTTTTACAGTAACAGAGAAATTATTAATGCCCCGCCCCTGGAATGCCCAGCCACGCCCCCTGTCGTGCCCCGCCCAGCCCCATTGGCGCTACGCCACTGTTTGAATCCCACCACCATGGGAACCTGTTACTAAAATTTTTGGATCCCACCACTGGGCAGACCTATTTGTATGCGCGGCAACTAGCTAGCCAAGTGTCTGCTAATAGTGGACCAACTCTGGGCAGTTGTGGTCTCTGCCCACCAATGCTCACCTGGTTGGCAGGTAGAAGCAGGCCGGCCAAGCGTGGAGGCAGCAATCGTCAGCTATGATGCCGCTTCTGGCGCAACACAGAAGTGCCCGCGTTGTAGCGGGGCGACGCTCTAGAACTCACCACAAAACAATGGTCCCCACACCAGCGTAATACAAAAATCATGTCTCCTCACTACAAAGGAAGGGGCAAGTTTGAAAGAAATTCACTCCAGCGGATTTACATGAACGACGTGTCTAATGGATCTAATGGATGAGGACTGAAACCTGGAAGAGTTAAATCAACCGGAGACGCTGCGAGCGAACAAAGCATCTGCCGACTCCGACAGATAACGGTGAGGTCACATGGCGATGCCGGGTTTTCAAGCAATGCCATCGAGCGATCCATAATTCAGTGTTTAAAATGCAACCTTAGCAATACAATTAATGCCATTTTTATTGGACCGCCGAGGCCACGTAAGATCTACTTAAGAGATGCATAACACCATCCGGTATCAGAGCTCCCATATAAATTCATCAGGCAAGATAAACTTTTAGGGCTTACAGTCAGAGGCACCGGGAAATCTGCAAGGCCAGCAAAAAAGGGGAATGGCTTTCACGTTTGATAGAATATCGCTTTGTGAGGGCTCTCTCTTCCTCTCTCGCACGCAGATGCGTACGGCTGGGTCTCTGCTGCGGAAAAACGGAACGGGGCCAAGGACTCAGGTGAGAAGTGAATACAAAACGCTGCTAAGGATTTGTACGAAATTATGTCTTTTACACATTCCAAGCCCATTGACATTTCAGACTCTAGGCCAGTGGTGGTGAACCTATGGCATTCCAGATGTTCATGGACTACAATTCCCATCAGCCCCTGCCAGTGTAACCTCTATCTGTGGGTTCTGTGGGGCAGAACTTGGAAGGAGTTGCGAAGGACTAATTTTAAAACAAATTGGTTTACTTCCTTAACAAATAAGACTTTTAACATTAACATTTAACATTAACAATTTACCGTCAGCACCCCAGGTTCGCGTTTCAAAGTCAACTTCTGGCCTGACAATCTACTGATAATACCAAGTCCAATTCTTTTCCTGCTGGTGGTTGGCATTTATGAAGACTTCAAGGAGGCCTTGCGTAGGCGGGATCCAAGATGATGAAAGGTCCCCAAAAGAACTCCCATCAACTACATACATAGCAAGGGCTCCCTGAAACAATAAATTTAACATTTACAATATAGCAAAGGGAATAAACAACTCCCTTCCCACTAGTTCCCAACAGTTACCTTAAACAAGGTGTTAAGAGCTTATCCAAGAATTAAATCAAAGGTCCCAACCCTGGTAGCTCCTCAGGAAGCTTCCTCCAACTTCACCAGTTTTTGCAGCCTTCTGCTGCTTTGAGTCTCCACCCCTTTTTGGGTCAACCCATTCTGAACATAGAGGTTACACCAGCATGGCAGGGGCTGATGGGTATTGTAGTCCATGAACATCTGGAGTGCCGTAGGTTCGCCACCATGGCTCTAGGCTCGTCCAGGGCTGCATCTAGCTTCTTGCTCTTAGCTGGTGATGGGTCCTGATTGCTCTCGCCCTGACAACAGTGTGACACCCTGATCAAACAGCATTCCCATCCTCCCCATGATTTTAGGCTTAGTTAATGCCAGTGATGCCCTGCAGCGAAGTAAAGGAACACAGAGCATTGTGTAAACGAGAGCTCAAGGCACCTGCCGTTTGCTCAGCTCCTGACTGTGCAAGCAAGGAGATCCAGGGATCAGGGCAGCGTGGCTTAGTGGTTAGGAGCGGCAGACTCTCATCTGGCAAAGCTGGTTTGTTGACTCACTGCTCCACACGAAGCCTTCTGGGTGAGCTTGGGCATTAAGGAGCAGCAGTGGCGTAGGAGGTTAAGAGCTCGTCTATCTAATCTGGAGGAACCGGGTTTGATTCCCAGCTCTCTACCCGCCTCGAGCTGTGGGAGGCTTATCTGGGGAATTCAGATTAGCCTGTACATCTCCCCACACATGCCAGCTGGGTGACCTTGGCTAGGTCATTACAGTTCTTGAAACTCTCCTCAGCCCCACCTACGTGACAGGGAGTGTTTTTTTGTGAGGGGGGAAGGGCAAAGGGATTGTAAAGCCCCTTTGAGTCCTGCAGGAGAGAGAAAGGGGAATATAAATCAAACTCCTCCCTCCTCCTCCTCCCTCCTCCTCCTCCCCTCCTCTCTCCCTCTTCTTCTTCTTCTTCTTCTTCTTCTTCTTCTTCTTCTTCTTCTTCTTCTTCTTCTTCTTCTTCTTCTTCTTCTTCTTCTTCTTCTGCTTCTTCTGATGCCCTGCAACGATGTAAAGGAACACAGAGCATTGTGTAGACGAGAGCTCAAGGCACTGGCCGTTTGCTCAGCTCCTGACTGTGCAAGCAAGGAGATCCAGGGATCAGGGCAGCGTGGCTTAGTGGTTGGGAGCGGCAGACTCTCATCTGGCAAAGCAGGTTTGTTGACCCACCCCTCCACACGAAGCCTTCTGGGTGAGCTTGGGCACATTCATTACACGCATTACATAATCGACACGTCGACTGGAACACAATATTTGGATTACTTGTACGTTTTTATCCTGCCCTTCTTCCAAGTGCCGGTGTGGTGTCTTGTGAGTGGTTAAAGCTGGCCGGGCCGCCCCATCTAAGAAAGCCAGGTCTGGTCTATTCCACACTGCACAAAAAAGGCATCAGTGGCACGATTTTCTGCTCCCAGGTAACCCCTTAGCAGTGCGAGACCTGGGATGCGCCTGCCCACTTGCTCCCGTTAGTAGCTATGCAACTGGGCCAATGTATCCTCCAGAAACACCTGGAGCTGTTCCATTTTTTCAACTACCTAACCTAGGAACAGAAGATTCGAACCTGGGAGGATCAGAGGGATCCCAGGATGGCTGCAGCAGTGGCGTAGTGGCTAAGAACAGTGGCTAAGAGCAGGTGCACTCTGATCTGGAGGAACCGGGTTTGATTGCCAGCTCTGCCGCTTGAGTTGTGGAGTTGTGGAGGCTTATCTGGGGAATTCCGATTAGCCTGTGCACTCCCACACATGCCACAGCTAGGTGACCATTTAGCCATCACAGTTCTTCGCAGACTCTCAGCCCCACCCACCTCACAGGGTGTTTGTTGTGAGGGGGGAAGGGCAAGGAGATTGTAAGCCCCTTTGAGTCTCCTACAGGAGAGAAAGGGGGGATATAAATCCAAACTCTTCTTCTTCTTCTTTTAAATAATCAACACGTCGACCGGAACACAATATTCTGATTACTTGTACATTTTTATCCTGCCCTTCTTCCAAGTGCCGGTGTGGTGTAGTGGTTAAGAGCGACGGACGCCCATCTGGAGAGCCAGGTTTGGTCTGTTCCAGACAGCACAAAAAAGGCATCGGTGGGACAATTTTCTGCTCCCAGGTAACCCCAATGGTGCGTGCCTGGGATGCGCTGCCCGCCCCCGACCCGTTGTAGCTATGCAACTGGGCCAATGTGTCCTCCAGAAACACCTGGAGCTGTTCCACTTTTTCAACTACCTAACCTAGGAACAGAAGATTCGAATTTGGGACAATCAGAGGGATCCCAGGATGGCTTTTTCATGAGCGATCACACCACCGCCTCCTTTAATCTCCCTGGAAAGACCCCTGAACTCAGGGACCAATGGGTAATGACCACCAGGGCCCCACCCACCCCATCCAGCCACAAAGGGAGGTGGGTCCGAGAGGAAAGTGGTGGCTTCATAGTAGCCAGAATTATGTCCACATTGGCTTGGTGTCAAACCTATGAATCACTCCATGTCCAGCCCTGGATTTCATGAATCAGGAGCAGCAGTGGCGTAGGAGGTTAAGAGCTCGTGTATCTAATCTGGAGGAACCGGGTTTGATTCCCAGCTCTGCCGCCTGAGCTGTGGAGGCTTCTCTGGGGAATTCAGATTAGCTTGTACACTCCCACACATGCCAGCTGGGTGACCTTGGGCTAGTCACAGCTTCTCGGAGCTCTCTCAGCCCCACCTACCTCACAGGGTGTTTGTTGTGAGGGGGGAAGGGCAAGGAGATTGTCAGCCCCTTTGAGTCTCCTTACAGAAGAGAAAGGGGGGATATAAATCCAAACTCCTCTTCTTTCTTCTTCTTCTTCTTCTTCTTCTTCTTCTTCTTCTTCTTCTTCTTCTTCTTCTTCTTCTTCTTCTTCTTCTTCTTCTTCTTCTTCTTCTTCTTCTTCTTCTTCTTCTTCTTCTTCATTGAATTGGACACCTGGCTTTGCAGAAGCCAGTTCTGATCCAACACTCAAATCCCCACAGTAGAACCCCTCTGGATCCACCCCCCAACCGGACACTTTCCACGTCATGCAAAGGTGGAGAGAGTGTGGGAAAGCAAAAGCAACTCCCCAAGGCCGGGCGGGAGACAGGCATCCATCTGGCCGAGGAGGACCAGAGATGCATCCCTTATCTAAGTACCAAGTAGACAGGAGGGAAAGAAAAATAGCACAGAACACGGAGGCCCCTTTCAGGTGATCAGGGCGTGGCACTGAGCATCCAGGGCCAACCTAACACCTGGGAGAGCCAGCTGAAATGACCCAACGCAGGACCCGAAGATGGCCACGGGGCCTCCAGTTCACTCCCTGCATCACTATTGGTGGGGAGGTCTTGGCAGAGTGACCAGAATTTATCCGCAATATTGCATTACGGCCAGAGGTGGGATCTAGCAGGTTCTCACCAGTTCCCGAGAGTGGTTTACTAATTATTTGTGTGTGCCGAGAGGGGGTTACTAATTCTCCCTGTTGGGCTGTTTTAAAAACATGTTTTAGAAATATGGTAAAGTTCCTTGTTTAAGGAAAGTATCCTTCTTTTGATTTCTAATTATTTGTGTGTGCCGAGAGGGGGTTACTAACTGGGTCTGCTTTTCCGTTAGAAATTCCATTAGGTCCAAAAATCATAAAGCCCTGTTGTTTCCTATGTGGCTGGTTAGCGAAGGTAGAAAACGGGATAATTCTCCCTGTTGGGCTGTTTTAAAAACATGTTTTAGAAATAGGGTAACGTTCCTTGTTTAAGGAAAGTATCCTTCTTTTGATTTCTAGAAACAAAATGAAGTATTTGAAAGTATTAAGTATTTGACAGGCAGTGAATTAGAGGAGAAGTAGTTGTTTCTGTTGGCAGTAGACGAGAGGACTTGCTATAATGAGTTTAAATTATGGACAGAAAGATACCAGCTGGAGATTAGGAACTTTTTTTTTACAGTAAGAGTTTTTTACAGTAACAGAGAAATTATTAATGCCCCGCCCCCGGAATGCCCGGCCACGCCCCTATCGTGCCCCGCCCAGCCCCATTGGCGCTATGCCACTGTTTGAATCCCACCACCATGGGAACCTGCTACTAAAATTTTTGGATCCCACCACTGATTATGGCTTAGACTCTGCTCAGACATACTAAGCAAAGTCCAAGTGCAAAAACCCAGACTTCTGTTCTCCTCTGCAGTGATCTGAAAGCCGAGGGGGAAGAGAGAACTCTGATGTACGCTGACCTTGTATTTTTTCAACTAATATGGCTAATTGCTGGCTTTTAGGAAAGGGGGGAAATATATTCCTTTGTAGCAGCCTCTGTTCCCGGATGGCACTTTGACATTATATTCCCTAGAACGCTTCTTGCATTATGGAGTGTTAATTTACCATGGAAGTCAGCGGCAGCTGCACCAGCTCCAAGTGGGAATTTCTAGCTTTTCGGGATGTTTTTCTTTTTGTCTTAGAAACTGCTGTTTAGAATCCCTTTTCAAGGGATGCGGGTCAAAAGATTTGCATATCCGATAAGAGTAAAATTGCGGTCGATCCTCTGAGTCCTTCATGTTAAAAAAGAGTATGCATCTGACTTGCAAAAGATGACCTTTCTGTTGGACAGCCCCAGTTGTGATGCAAACGATGCAGTCACCACATTTTTGGATTTGTATATAAAACAGCGCTTTAGGAGCAAATCCTGAACATCAGCCTTCTCTACCTGTACATTTATTTTAGCTTCCCTCTACTTGGTTAACTGGATCTGTGTATATAATGTTGTTATGCCAATAAAGGTTCTTTGGTTTGTGTTTGTGTCCTTCATGTTGCGAACCTCTCGGCTGACCTGCCGGTGCAGAAAAATCACGGGGTGCGTAGTCAGAATGAAGGTGTTGCGTTTGCATTTCCGAAAACCGCCCTGCGCCACAACGAAATCTCCTCGCATGCAGACAACTGGTTTTTCAGGAAGAAGGCCAGACACGTAACCTAAAGTAGCCAGAGGCCTGGAGAAAATTGTCATGCCACTTTATTGGACGCTTAGCAGAATGCAATTTACCAGCCGAGGTTCTTTCCTTTCGTGCCATCAAAAGCTTCACTTTGATTGAAGGGGCAGGCCACTTCTCAGTGGGCTCACTGGCAGCAAGTCAGTGAAAAGCGAGACAGACATTGGTCAAATCCCCACTGCCATCTTAGCCAGGTTTCAGAACACAAACTAACCAGGTTTGAGGAACGACCTCCCCATGGCTTGCGTGGCAGATTCCGTTTCTGGCGCTCGTTCTCCCCGTTAATCTGCGTTCCGGCAGGACCTGGTTGCAAGTGGCATAAACCCCATTAACATGGTTCAGAGCTGTACTGAGGGGAGGGAAGAGGGTTGAAACCCTGACTCGTTTCCCGCCCTGGAGGGTGACGCAGAATTCGGGCAACCAATCAGCGTTGCGATGCGCGCGCAGCCTTTCCTTGGTTTTGTTTCCGCTTTTGCGATTGGCCAGCAGAAGGGGACGCAAACGTTAAACAGTCAAACGTGTAACTTTGAATCATTAATGGTTTACACAGGTAACGATTAACTGCACAGTTAAACAGTTAAGCGTCAAACTTTTACACGCTGGTTTTTTTATCATGCCCCTACAATGTACGTTTCCACAGTGGGAAAAGGTCCCGCCCCATCAAGGCACGCCAGCCAATCAGGGGAGACAGGCGAATTGAGCTCGCCTGGTAGTGGGGATTGCTAAGAGTTCTGCAACCAGGTGTGTCTGCTGTGTGTTCGCTGCGGTGGGGAGGGAGAAACTCCGATGAAGAGGACACGGTTTCACAACAAACAGGTTTGGATCTGCGTGCAAATTTCAAGTGGGGATTCGACCATTGTTACTCAGTGCCTAAATCTGAATAGGCTAGGCAGAAGGCAGGACACAGTGGGAAGCGAGCTCAGAACAAGGGGCCACCAACGAGAAGTGCCTAGTAGCACCCCATTCATGGGGACCCATACAGCCCAGGGTCTGTGAAGGACAGAGCTATACCTCCCTTGGGAGCAGAGGCGTAGCTCCAAGGGGACCGGGGGGTGCACGACACACTGGGTGCGCACCCCTGTGAGGGTGTGATGAGGGCATTCTGGGGGCGTGGCAGGGGCGTTCCAGGGTGGGGTGGGGGCAGAGGATGCACCAGTGCGCCGGGCTCTTTCCCCCCTTGCTACATGTCTGCTTGGGAGTTCAGGTTCCCACACTGCCAGTATGGCGTAGTGGTTAAGAGCAGATGGATTCTAATCTGGAGAACTGAGTTTGATTCCCCACTCCTCCACCTGAGTGGCGGAGGCTTTATCTGGTGAACCAGACATGTTTCCGCCAGATAAGCCTCCACCCCTCAAGGGGCAGAGCGGGGAATCAAACCCGGTTCTCCAGATTAGAGTGCACCTGCTCTTAACTGCTACACCATGCTGGGGTATAATGCCTTGGAGTTCACCTTTCTGAGCAGCCATTGTCTCCAGGGGAACTGTGTTCAATTGTATGGAGATCAACTGTAATAGCGGGAGAGCTCCAGGTGCCAGCTGGAGCTTGGCAACCCCCATGTGCTCCCTCTACCTCCTGCACCTTATTTCGATGCCTGCCAGTAAGAGTGTGTCGTCCAGAGGTGGGACCCAGCAGGTTCTCACAGGTTCCCGATAGTAGGTTACTACCCCGTTTCCCCGAACATAAGACATAGTAGAGGTTTTGCTGAAGTGCAAAATATAAGGCATCCCCTGAAAGTAAGATGTAGCAAAGTTTTTGTTTGGAAGCATGCCTGATGAACAGAACACAGAAAAATAAGACATCCCCTGAAAATAAGACATAGCGCATCTTTGGGAGCAAAAATTAATATAAGACACTGTCTTATTTTCGGGGAAACATGGTAATTATTTGTGTGTGCCGAGAGGGGGTGACTAATTGGTGATTTGGCCACGTGATTTTTGCCTTAGTTACGCCCCTCCTCTCAGCAGTAGCGCGCAGAACTTGAAGCAGTCTAGCTGGAGGTGGACCGGTGTGCGTGGCAGCCTGCGCCTGCGTGCATCCGTTTCCCGCGTCCTTGCCACAGCCCTGCCCAGGAATGCCCTGCCCCCAGAATGCCTGGCCACGCCCCCATCATGCCCCACCCAGCCCCATTGGCGCTACGCCACAGTTTGAATACCCCCACCATGGGAACCTGTTACTAAAATTTTTGGATCCTACCACTGGTGTCGTCCCTCTTTTAGCCATGGCTCAGCAGCACTGGTTCAGCATTGTTTCCTGCCATACATGCCCAGGATTGCCTCTGTAGCTTTCAAGTCCAAGCCGGGCTCCGGGTTGCCAATTGGAGCCAAGATTTCTTATCTCTGTCTCGTAGCCTTTCCTCGCCCTTCCGTACCAGACAAGAGTCTTCTGTGCTGCTGCTTCTCTGGCCCAGCTGGAAGCAGGAAGGGCTGTAAATCTTGCTGGACAGCCTAATCTCTGGCGACTTCCTGGATCGACTTCCAGGCCAGAGAAGGGTTTGGCCAGACTTCAAAGCCACACCTGAGCTCTAAATACCGTCTGCTCCAGATTTAAGCTTTACATTAGGGGCGTCCAACTTTGCCCCTCCAGATGTTCATGGACTACGATTCCCATGAGCCCCTGCCCAAGGGCCCATGAACATCTGGAGGGCCAGAGTTGGACACCCCTGCTCTATATCCTGCTTGTCACTCAAGATTAGCAACAAAATATTGGGGGGTGAGGTGGGGTGGGGAATCTGCTTGTTATTTCATTGGAGATTTATTTATCAGATTTAAAGTAAAGGAGAGGGTTGTTATCATAAGAATATAAGAACATAAGAACTAGCCTGCTGGATCAGACCAGAGTCCATCTAGTCCACCTCTCTGCTACTCGCAGTGGCCCACCAGGTGCCTTTGGGAGCTCACGTGCAGGAGGTGAAAGCAATGACCTTCTGCGGCTGTTGCTCCGGAGCACCTGGTCTGCTAAGGCATTTGCAATCTGAGATCAAGGAGGATCAAGATTGGTAGCCATAGATAGACTTCTCCTCCATAAATCTGTCCAAGTCCTTTTTAAAGCTATCCAGGTTAGTGGCCATTCCCACCTCCTGTGGCAGCATATTCCAAACACCAATCCCACGTTGTGTGAAGAAGTGTTTCCTTTTATTAGTCCTAATTCTTCCCCCCAGCATTTTCAATGAATGCCCCCTGGTTCTAGTATTGTGAGAAAGAGAGAGAAATTTCTCTCGGTCAACATTTTCTACCCCATGCATAATTTATCAATATCACTGTTCACACTTGCCATGTATGGGTACAGAGTTCCAGAAATGTTACTTCCTTTTAAATTAGAGATTCTCTGGTTTGAAGTGTCCCTTCTGTCTAGGCCACAGGTGTCAAACTCGCAGCCCTCCAGATGTTATGGACTACAGTTCCCATCATCCACTGCCAGCATGCTGGCAGGGGATGATGGGAACTGTAGTCCATAACATCTGGAGGGCCGCGAGTTTGACACCTATGGTCTAGGCTGTGAACCATTTCTTCTTTTGTGGTTATAACCATATGACCTGATCATGATACTGATGAAGTGGACATATGATCATGAAATGGGCATTTACCAGGAAACCCATTTCTTCTGAATGTACACGGACTTGAGCTTTTTACGCCCGTGTCGCTTGGCTTGGCACATGGTTATGCCATTCTTTTATGTTTGCATTGGATTGCGGATTTTTGTACACTTGTTTATTGCATGCGGCGTTTCTCTTATTGTTTGCACTTTGAACTAATTAAATGAGCACGCTATGGCATCTCATAGGACTCTGCATCGTTTGTAGCCGTAGTGTGGCAGGTTTTCGTGTTCTGTTAGTTATGGGTTACACCAATGCAGTGCGATTTGTATGTTTTCATTCTTAGCACCTTGAGAATTCTGACACAGCGTGTTGGGTGCAGCTACACAAAAGTCGCCAGAGAGTGACTGCTGCTATAAGCAGAGCTAGCCATGATCGCCCCAGCTTAACTTCCATAATAGTACAGATCCTTGTGCTGTGGTCGCAGTTGCTACCACTGAACATTTGGGTTGCCCTCTGATGGACACGTTCCAGCTTGTCAATATCCTTCTTAAATTGCGGTACCCAGAACCGAACACAGTACTCCAGGTGAGGTCTGACCAATGCAGAGTAGAGTGGGTGGTACAATTACTTCCCTCAATCTAGACACTATACTCTTATTGATGCATCCCAGGATTGCATTGGCTTTCTTGGCTGCCGTGTCACACTGCTGACTCATGTTCAGTTTGTGGCCTACTAAGACTCCCAGATCCCTTCCACGTGTACTGTTGTCAAGCCAGGTGTCCCCCATCCTCTACCTGTGCATTTCATTTTTTCTGCCTAAGTGTAGAATCTTACATTTACCTCTGTTGAAATCCATTTTGTCAGTTTTGGCCCTGCTCTCTAATCTGTCCAGGTCATTTTGAATTCTGCCCCTGTCCTCCAAGGCATTAGCTACCCCTCCTCATTTGGTATCCTCTGCAAATTTGATTAACATGCCCTCTATTTCATTATACTGCCAAAGCGAAACGTTTTTTAAAATCTGCACAGCCAATCAAATCTCCACCTGATCAGGGGCACTTGGTGGACAGTGCAAAAGGTGTCAGCGGGCATCTCAACACCCATGGGTGCCATGCTGGGGACCTCTAAAACAAACAAATTTCAATGTATTGTCGAAGGCTTTCACGGCCGGAATCACTGGGGTGCTGTGTGGTTTCCGGGCTGTATGGCCGTGTTCTAGCAGCATTCTCTCCTGACGTTTCGCCTGCATCTGTGGCTGGCATCCTCTGAACCACACAGCACCCAAACAAATTTCCCCAGTTTCCCCGTCCTTCCCACTCCCAAGATGGTAGCTGAATGTCATTCCAAAGTCCTCTCTCCGCTTCTGCACTCTAGAGTTGCCGACTCGTCTTTGATAAGTTTAGGCGGCAGCAAACCCCACCGCCTCCTTGTAAGGCGGCTGGCAGACTAATTCAGTATCGCCGGGCCTCCCTTCTTTTAATTATGTCTTTATAGGCTTTTAATTAGCTAGAATCCAACTAATTTAAACCATCCCTGTTTGGGGGAGAAAAAGAGACTTCTGTTCCACAGCTGTTCTCACTCCAACAATCTTTCTGTGGGCTTGGCCGAAAAAGCAAAGAAGATGTTGGCTTTCACACTGCCCGGTGTTTTTCTAACGCCCCTCTCCCCCCTCTGAACTTTAGCAAATAATAGTTGCGCCAGGGAACTTTGTTCCCGCAGGATGAGATTCTAGTTTGCAAAGAAAGCCCTCTGCCCAGGACTGGCAAGATGTACACTCAGAGAGGAATCTGTGCTCTCTGTGTATCGGAGCTCCGAAGGGAGCAGGCAGACTTGTCTTACCTGTGAGGGTCACACACTTTTTGCCAGTGGTGGGATCCAAAAATTTTAGTAACAGGTTCCCATGGTGGTGGGATTCAAACTGTGGCGTAGTGCCAAAGGGGTGGGCGGGGCACGGATGGGGCGCGTGGGCGTGGGCATTCCGGGGCGGGCATTCCTGGGCGGGGCTATGGCAATGACACAGGCCGCTGCGGCCGTCCTTGGGCGGGAAACAAATGCACGCGAGAAGCGCAGGCTGCCTAACTCCACGCCGTGCACCTCCTGCTAGACTGCTTCAAGTTCTGCGCGCTACTGCTGAGAGGAGGGGCGTAACTAAGGCCAAAATCACGTGGCAACATCACCAATTAGTAACCGCCTCTTGGCACACACAAATAATGAGTAACCTACTCTCTGGAACCTCTGAGAACCTGCTGGATCCCACCTCTGCTTTTTGCCTTGGTGGCGCAAACTTGGTTCCCATCTGTGTGTCTTTCGATCCGCTTTCACAATTGCTTGCAAGTGGATTTTACTATTCCACACAGTAAAATCCAGCAGCAAAATGCATTGAAAGTGGATTGAAAGTGCATTATTCTGCATCTGCGGAAGGGGCCATTCTTGGTACCAACTCATTCATATTTTCTTGGGAAAATGGTGCTCCCCCCCCCCCAAGGTGTTGGAGCACACTTTAGTGTAACTATCAGATAGATATCTTAAAACACTTGAGCCTCACTGACATAAGATGCAATCCTGGGTAGAGTCTGCCCAGTCTAAGTATCTCTCTGCTGCTGCCAAGTGAATTCAGACTGGAATAACCTCTGGCTCCTTTAGAATTCGCACTTCGTCACTCACTGACGGGGATAATAAGATAATTACGGTGCAATCCACAGGGGGGAGGCAGTTTCGCGGTGGCCAGGGACAGTGCCGCCGTAGCGCCACCATGTGAAGACTGGAGAGGGACGGAGAAGGTGGAAAAAAGGAGGAATTCCCAAACTCTCTTCCAATTCACTGTTCTTTCTCAATGGCTTACACCTGGTCTTTTGAGGGCATATGTCACCAGCAGGCATGGGGGTATTCCTGGGCTGAAAGCCCTGTGGAAACTGACTGAAGTTGGCCCCCAGGAATACCCCCAATCACACTGTTGTGTGCTCTTGTGGTGGAAGAGCATTTGCACTGTGGCAGTTTGGGTGCTGCGGAGCCGCATGGTGCCTTGTTGCTGGAGTATTTGCCTTTTGTGCCAGAGCAAGCGGGTGGCGAAGCGGCCAAGGGTGAGCAGGTGCACTTCTTGATCTGGAGGAACCGGTTTGATTCCCAGCTCTGCCGGGCTTGAGCTGTGGAGGCTTCTGGGGAATTCAGATTAGCGGCAAGCATCTCCCACACACGCCTAGCTGGGTGACCTTCGATGCTAGTCACAGCTTGTTGGAGCTCTCTCAGCCCCACCTACCCTTCACAGGGTGTTTGCTGTGAGGGGGAAGGGCAAGGAGATTGTAAGCCCCTTTGAGTCTCCTACAGGAGAGAAAGGGGGGGATATAAATCCAAACTTTTCTTCTTCTTGTGCCAGCGTTAGGGGCACTCTTGTTGATGTGCCCTTGGCCAGAGGTGTAGCAAGGGGGGAAAGCACCCAGTGCACTGGTGCATCCTTCTCCTCACCCCGCCAACATCCACCCCCCCCTCCCCGGGAATGCCCCCGCCACACCCCCGGAATGCCCCCGCCATGGCTCTGCCACAGGGGCGCCAGCGCCTGAAAGTGCGGCCATGCACCCCCCCCCATGTCCTCTTGGAGCTACGCCTCTGCCCTTGGCCATATCCTCAATTTTTTCATGCATCTCCCCATAGATTGCAGTCTTAGAGCATCACCCTGACCTGGATGGCCCCAGACTAGCGTGGTCTCATCAGATCTCAAAGCTAAGCAGGGCTGGCTTTGTTAGAATTTGGATGGGCAGCCTCCGAGGAACGCTCGGGTTGTGATGTGGAGGCAGGCAATGACAGCCCTCCTCCAAACATTTCTTGCCTTGAAAACCCTACAGGCAGTGGTGGGATCCAAAAATTTTAGGAACGGATTCCCATGGTGGTGGGATTCAAACTGTGACATAGTGCCAATGGGGCTGGGCGGGGCATTCCGGGGGCGTGGGTCTGCGGCATTCTCAAGCAGAATTTCTGGGCTAAGCTGTGGCAGCGATGTTGCCGCTGCGCCGGTCCTTGGGCTGGGAAACGAAGGCATTGCACAGGCGCAGGCTGCCACGCGACGCCGTGCACCTCCTCCAAGGACTGTTTCAAGCTCTGCGCGCTACCGCTGAGAGTGAGGGGCGTATCCAAGGCAAAACCTCCCGTGGCGAAATCACCAATTAGTCACCCCTTCTCGGCAATAATACAAATAATTCGTAACCTACTCTCGGGAACCTGTGAGAACCTGCTGGATCCCACCTCTGCCTACAGGGTCACCATAAGTCAGCTACGACTTGACGGCAAAAAAAGAGGATTTTCACAACAGATAAAAAAGCTGATGTTTGGTTACACACCTAATCCAAGGCAAATTGAGTGCTGCGCATGTCTAAAAATGGCCCAGATTTGATGCACTCAGTTCAAATTCTGGCACAGGTGTTTATAAAAAGTGGAGAGAGAACTTTATCTCCTCCCGTAATTTTATTAATTTGTTTACTTGGTTTATATTCTGCTTTTCCCCCTGGTGGGAATGCAAAGGGACTTACATTGTTCTCTTCTCTTACGACAACCCTGCGAGGTAGGTTAGACTGAAAGCAAGCTACAATGGTCTCGCAAGCTACGTGTTCTCCTAGATCCTAGCCCGACACTGGAAACACGACGCCATACTGGATCTCACTACAAGAACACAGGAAATCCTCCAATGAAATGGATCGGCTGAAGATTCCAAACACACACAAAAAAAGGAACATATAATTTACACAAAGTTTAGTGACAGTAATTTAGATGGATTTAAAAGGGGACTAGATAAATTCATGGTGATAGGATTTTCAGTAACTATGAGACCACAGGTGTTACCATCGGCCCTCCAGATGTTATGGGACTGCAGTTCCCATCATCCCCTGCCCTGGCAGGAGATGATGGGAACTGTAGTCCATAACATCTGGAGGGCCGCGAGTTTGACACCTATGCTATAATCCATGGCAGATAAATGAAACTTCCAGAGTCTCCGCCCTATGCCCAAAATCTTTGTGCCAGCACTGTAGCGGGCAGTTTGCCATTCAGTCCTTGTCGCTGACCAATTGAATGATCTCAAATTCGGGCCATAAGTAGAAAAGCAGCCCTAGCTAAGATGTCCTGTGATAATTTTCCTCTGGCTTTCTCTGCCTGTCTTGGGTAGGCCATCCCGGGCAGCTGTGATCATTATTTGTCACCATTTGTCATGTTGACAGGGTTCAAGAGAAACGGAGGAGCCTGGGATATTGGCAAGGTGAAGGATCCCAGAGAAAACCATGCAAAAGGATTCTCACCTTGTCTAGCAGGTCATGTTTTCTCAGGTTTCCACGAAGGTGAAACATTCACACTTAAATGCTGATTGTTTTGCAAAAACTGTCCTGAAGTGCTTTTCCTCAGAGCAGGAATTAAATCGAGACATTCCTCCCTGTTGCCTTACGGGAACCCCCTGCCGGCATTATTCAACAAATAAGCAGGAAAACTGCAGCCGAAGAAGGCCATTGTGGAAAGCCCCGCTATGATCTTATTTATTCGATTTATACCCCACCGTACCCTGACAACAGCAGGCTCTTTTATTTTGGAATTTTTCACCGTGCTGCATTTCACACAGTCTTCATTTGAATTCATTTGAATTTAACTGGGAGAATTTCTCACCCAGTCCCCAGTCGTTCTCCCTTCATTTTAGAAGAAGAAGAAGAAGAAGAAGCGTTTGGATTTATATCCCCCCGTTCTCTCCTGCAGGAGACTCAAAGGGGCTTACAATCTCCTTGCCCTTCCCCCCTCACAACAAACACCCTGTGAGGTAGGTGGGGCTGAGAGAGCTCCCAGAAGCTGTGACTAGCTCCAAGGTCACCCAGCTGGCGTGTGTGGGAGTGCATGTACTAATCTGAATTCCCCAGAGAGATTTCCACAGCCCAGGGTGGTAGAGTTGCCGAATCAAACCCGGTTCCTCCAGATTAGGGATACATGAGCTTTTAACCTCCTACGCCACTGCTGCTCCTTTAGTCCTCAGAACACCCTTGTGAGGTAGATTAGGCCAAGAGAGAGAAAAGAGTGACTGTATGGAAAGTAAAGCCCTCTGATATACATGGAGTTTTGGTCCCACTGTTTGCTGTGTTGAAAGTAAAGCCCTGTGGAATGTGTGGAGTTTGGGTCCTACTCTTTGCGGAGCTAAATAAAGTCTTCTGAGTTTGAGGGATTGAGGATCATCAAAAATGAGATTGAATCAAGAAAAGTGAAATTCATCAGTAGTAACAATTTAGAACTAATGTGGCCTATGGCATTAAAGAGCAAGCAGTAATATCGTCAAGTGTTAATATTTGATGCATGAAAAATCAGGAGCCCTTTGTTAAATTAACTTTCTGTGTTCCTCTTTTCCCCCTTTCTGTGTCTGAAACTCTTTTAAGCCTTAATAAATCTAATTAAAGGAAGGAAGGAAGGAAGGAAGGAAGGAAGGAAGGAAGGAAGGAAGGAAGGAAGGAAGGAAGGAAGGAAGGAAGGAAGGAAGGAAGGAAGGAAGGAAGGAAGGAAGGAAGGAAGGAAGGAAGGAAGGAAGGAAGGAAGGAAGGAAGACAGGCCTTAAGGCAGTGATGGCGAACCTTTTCGAGACCTAGTGCCCAAATTGCAACCCAAAACCCACTTATTTATCACAAAGTGCCAACACGGCAATTTAACCTGAATACTGAGGTTTTAGTTTAGAAAAAACGGTTGGCTCCGAGGCGTGCATTACTCAGGAGTAAGCTTGGTGGTAGTCGGTGGCTTTGCTTTGATGAAACCGTGCAACTTTCCAACAGGTGAATCACGACCCTAGGAGGGTTTACTCAGAAGCAAGCCCCATTGCCAGCAACCGAGCTTACTCCCAGGATTGCGCTTTAGTTGCTTCCCATGAAAATCAAGCGAAGCCGTAACAGGGTTACCTACTACTGCTTCCCCAAAACTACTTTGGTCTTGCAGATTCACTTGTTGACCAGCCATTCCCGATTTCGCGCGGGACACTCGCAGCTTTTGCGTAGAGTGTCTCTGGCGTCCCGCCAGGCTTATGCTGGCTGTCCTGATTACCGGGACAATGGCCGGTTTAACAACACACTCGCGCCTTTTACTGCCCGAGTGGCGCTTCCTTGGCGAGGAAACAGAGCCCCAGAAGGCACCTTCTGGGGCGCTTCCCTGTTTCCTGACTGGGGAGCGCCGCCGCAAAAGGCAGTGTGCTGCTGTGGGTGCGCGCCGCTTTTTTAATACGAATAATCTGGTCACCTTATCTTAGGTTCAATGCTAATAATCGAGCCCAGTGGCACAGACCAGCCTAGATGTGTGTGTGGGGGGGGGGCACTCTGTGCGTGCCCACAGAGAGGGCTCTGAGTGCCACCTCTGGCACCCGTGCCATAGGTTCACCACCACTGCCCTGAGGGATATATGAGATTTAGGTCCAGCTCTTTGCTGTGTTACAAATAAAGCCCTCTGGTGCATACGAGATTTGAGTCTCACTCTTTGGTGTGTTACAAATAAAGCCCTCTGGGACATATGGAGTTTGGATCCTGCTCCTTGCGGCGTGAGCGGGGCAGAAAAGGCCCTCAATGAAATCTCAGAGCCACAAAACACTTCTGCATCCCACACCAGAGAGCCAAATCGCTTGCCAAAGGAGAACTCCCCACCCCCGGCTTCCTTTTCCTGTCCTAGTACGCAGCGTCCCACACAAACCCAGCCTACTTCTCTGTTAGAAAAGGCCCAGCTTACGGATGTTTTACTTGAGCTCGCTCTGTTTTACTGTGTGCAGTGAGCCTTTCACACATAAAAGGCCCTAACAGTGCAGTCCGAAGCAGAGTACGTCAGTCCCAATGTCGGCATCCGCCAGCATCTCCGCCACCGGAACACAGCCGTAAATTCTGTGCTGGGAAAAGCACAATTTGAATACATTATATAAAGTGACTTTGCACATGTTTCCTTTTTCTTATCGTCCCATTCCGCTCATTTCGTTTTTACTGCATTGTGCAGACATGAGAACGGCAACATTTTTGCCCCCTCCCAGCCAGGGTCAACGCCCAATCCGCATCCGTCACATCCAGCCTACGCTGCCATCCCCACGACTTCAGGCCGCCCGCAGCGTTATCCTGACACATGTGTTATATATCTGCTGTTCGGTAGAAGGCTTCAGGAGAAACTGAAGTGTGACCTCGAGAAAGCAAGTGTCCCGCCTGCCGTCCACCTCAGATAACAGCGTCCCTGCTTTCAGGGATGGTGCAGGAGAAACAAAGCGCCGAGTCCGTCCGACCGTCCCCGGTGCCGGACCACAGGTTCATTTTTTATTTCGGTCTTCGTGTTTTTTCCACGGAGGTTGTGGCACCCTCAGCTGACACAGTGAGAGGGGAGAGAAGCAGGACAAACACGCAAGAGGAAAGGAAATGCGGATGTTTCTCATCAGAACCTGGAAAAACTTGGTTGAAAAGTAGGTTAGGTGAATGAGATTCGGGGTGGGTGTGAAGCAAAAACAGCAGTTAAGGTTAGCGAGTTGTGAGGAAAACGTCTGAGGCGCTGGGAGCAGTGCGTGAGGCGATATAACCAGGCTGCATGAGTCCTTCACCGGCTCCTGACACGCTCTGTGAGAGTGGTTAAGAGCAGCGGCACTCCAATCTGGAGAACCCAGGTTTGATTCCCTGCTCTCCCAAGCTTACCTGAGCTTCGGTGGGAGGTTTATTGGCACCCCAGATTAGGTTGCAGTACTCCAACACATGCCAGGTGGGTGACCTTGGGCTAGTCACAGTTCTTCAGAGCTCTCTCAGCCCCACCTGCCTCACAGGGTGGTTGTTGTGAGGGGGGAAGGGCAAGGAGATGGTAAGCCCCTTTGAGTCTCCTGCAGGAGAGAAAGGGGGGATATAAATCCAAACTCCTCCTCCTCCTCCTCCTCCTCCTCCTCCTTCTTCTTCTTCTTCTTCTTCTATCCTCTGAAGATGCCAGCCACAGATGCAGCCGAAACGTCAGGAGAGAATGCTGCCAGGAATACCAGCTATGCAAGTCCGGAAACTTACAGCACCCTATAGCAATATAGTTTAATATTATTTTGTTTATGGCATGTGCATATAAACTGCGGGAGAATATGTTTGACAGATTTTCTGACTTCACAGCTTTTTTAAAAAGAAAAAAAATTATCTAGCCCCTTTCATTGCAGAAATATGCCTGTTCAAAAATAAAGGGATTAGAGATTTAACTATTAACAGTAGGGTGTTGTGGGTTTTCTGGGTAGTAGCATTTCCTCCTGACATTTTGCCTGCATCTGTGGCTGGCGTCTTCAGAGGATCATACAACCCCGGAAAACCCACAACACCCTAGTGATTCCAGCCGTGAAAGCCTTCGACAGTAACTGTTCACAGTCGGGGAAGAATGAGGAGAGATTTCCCATCATACAATAATAGTGGATTAAACCCACACTGTGGTGACTTGTTCATTTGTTATCGTTAACACTTAGGGAGATGGAGATGCTTAGTTTGGTGAAGAGAATGTTAAGAGGTGACATGATAGCCATGTTTAGATATCTGAAGGGATGCCATGTTGGTGAGGGAGCAAGCTTGTCTTCTGCTGCTCCAGAGACTGGGACCAGGAGTAATGGGTTCAAGGTGCAGGATAAGAGATTCCACCTGAACATCAGGAAGAACTTCCTGACTGTCAGGGCTGTTTGACAGTGGAATGCACTACCTCAAAATGTGGTGAAGTCTCCTTCTTTGGAGGTTTTTAAACAGAGGCTGGATGACCATCTGTCGGGAGTGCTTTGATTGTGTGTTCCTGCATTGCAGGGGGTTGGACTTGATGGCCCTTGTGGTCTCTCCCAACTCTATGATCCTATGATTCAGTAGGGTTGTATCGAATATTCACTGGCTTCAATTCAGGGGGCTGAGGGATATGATGGCCTGGCTTGTTTTCAATCCGGAACATGCACGATTTCCAGTGAAACCTAACCAGGCATTCAACTACATCCAGCTAACTCATAGGATATATCCCAGTCCACTGAATTATGGAGCGCAGTTTCGATGCCAGCGGTGAAGAAGGCATCACTCCTGTGTAAATCAACGATCACTTCCTACCTCTTGATCAATTGCCCTGGAGTTTGCTTCGCCTCCTTCGAAAGCTTAAGCAAACAGGCTCTCTCCCCAGCGAGGTAACGCTCAGCCGATTTTTCCAGTTACTCAACTCCTACCACTGTGTGCATAACGGGTTTGAACTTTGAAACAAATGCTCCTCTCCGTCAAGGCAGCAATTTGCGTCAAGAAAATCTATGCTGCACCGAAGAACGAGTTAATGTTAGCTGACACAGTGCGGGCTTGACACAGCCAGAAGCACACCAGTGTGACTTTGCCGACCCCACTCCTATTGACGGATGCTGCAGCCATTTAAGTCCCATCTGTACTCTGAGTGAACTTCCTACCTTTCAGCGCAGAGTCAATGCGCACAGCGCGGAGCGGTTTCCATTTAAACTAAAAGGATCTCGGGTTCTGTCCTTCTGTCCTTTGAGAACATTAATTACGTATGCACGTAAGTGCCTTCAAGTTGGAGACCCCGAAAAGGGGCTTTAGTGAAAAGGAGAAGTGGTTTGCCACAGAGGCATACTGGAGGGAAATGGTGCCCAGGGCAACACCTGCTCAGGCAACCCCACCCCCCGAGCTCCCCGCCCCCCACTTACCTCAGCCGGCAGAGGAGGGCGGCAACAGGCCTGGTGGGGCAGGGCTGAGGGGGGTCTGGGGGGCCGGCAGCAGGCTCCTGGCACAGGTGGGGTGCCTCTTCACGGGAGGGGTGTGGGAGCGATTTTGCACCCCCACGTGATCTAATGCGTGGGGGGATACAATTGACCCCTCCCATGTCCCTCTGTCAGATACGCCACTGGCTTGCCATTGTCTTCTTCTGCAGACACTTCTTTAGAGGTTGTCCATCCAAGTGTAACCTCTATCTGTGGGTTCTGTGGGGCAGAACTTGGAATGAGTTTGCAACAACAATTTTTTTAAAAAAATGGTTTACTTTCTTAACATATTAACATCAAACATCTAGCATCACACTTCAAGGTCCTGTTCAGGTTGCATTTTCAAGTCCTTATATTTACAATCTTTGCAAGCGGGTTGGCTCCTGAAGACTCCAAGGGCTTGATGAACAGGATTCAACATAATGAAGGTTTCCAGGAGAACTCTCACCCATTACAAACATAAAAAAACCTTTAACAAGGTGTTAAGGGCTTATACAAATCAAGGTCTGAGTCTGGTAGCCTTGTCTCCTCCAAACTACATGAGCTCTGCAGCCTTCTGCTGCTTTGAGTCTCCACTCCTTTCTGGGTCAACCCATTCTGAGCATGGGGGTTACACAAGCACTAACCCCACTTGGCTTGAGAGATCTGACAAAATCGATCTACGCCGTGCCACCTTTCCCAAGAACTTGCAAGGACAACGCACCACGCGCTTTGTAGTCTCAGAACTCCACAAACACTGAGCCTGCGTCAACATTCTGCACCTGCCTGTTTTGCTGATCCTGATGCCTGGTTGTGTGCAATTGGCTGAGATAACAGGGAACGGTTTTGAGGAAATGCCGATATCACCAGAATGCTCAATGGGAGAGTGACCACAGCAATCAGTTTGGGTCCACACC